>NW_027411644.1:282506647-282590933 GCF_047663935.1 Musca autumnalis | reverse complement strand
TTAATCTAGACATGTATCACGTTGGAATAGGGAATATAGCGGTAACGTTCTTCAGGTACCTCCCACACAAACTTGGGGAAAAGTTTTGAAATTTGTTCCAAAAATGTCTTTTGCGAGCCTCTTACGACGGCGCATTGTTTTTTTTTTTTTTTTTTTTGGCAAGTCCATACGTCCTGATTTAATGGAACACAACCTCAAAAAAAGCCTGCCGGTGCCAACTATGGTGAGTAGTACGTAATATAAACCTCGAAGGCAGAAACCAATTTGGTCCAAAGCATACCATACCGTACCACAGAGCCTCGAATTATGTCCGAATATTGACTACATCCGGCCAATATTTCGGGTATCTCCATCAAAAGTTTATAAGGAGTGCAGTTAAGTACTCGTCTGGGATTGTTTTTAAAATTTTAGCAACATTTTGTGTATGCAGCGCTAGTTTTTCTTCTTTATTTGCGGATCCGTTATTCGGATATAAAGCGATCATACAATAGTATACATTACATTTATATATCATATGTACATGTTATGTCATTTTATTTTATGAAATTATAAACAGCTCTCGATTTTAGCAGCATGTAGCAGATTTGTAGCGCTAGTTAGGACGGTACAAATTTTTCGGGGGCAAATCCATACTTCCAGAGATATTGGCCCAAAAACTAAAAAAAACCCTATAGACGTCACACAGTGGAAAAAATGCAGATCTAGCGTGCAGAAAATAAAAGTCGATGTTTTATTATATGTTTATCCATAATTATGACAAGAATAGCTTAGATTGACAATTTTACTTCATTTATTGATATATTTGGTCGATTTGTATTTTTTATATATATTTTTGGTATAAACTCCCATAAGGCGGTACCTCCGATTTTGATGATTTTGAAATGACTGAAATTTGGCATTTGGTCTTCGTTGGTGGTATAAAATATTCCGACAGATAGTTGTCGGTACAGGTCCACTTTTTGATATAGCCCCCATAGGAAGGTACCTCCCGATTTTGGTAATTTTGAAGATTTCTGCACTTTTAGTAATACAAATTTGTATTTAAGAGTTTTTTGGAGACGCACCATTGCATTAACTTTCCTACTTCCACCCATATCGTGGGAACCGTAGGACGGACTTTTTCATTTTGTAATTTTTTATCTGCTAAGCCGTGATCAATTCAAGTGATATCTGATTCTATTTATCAAAATGTTTCCCATAATCGTAGTTTTATTTGAACCAAACTTAAAAAAGCTTCCTTCCCTAATTGGCATATTTTTTAAAAATTGCTATAAAATCAAAAGTCACAGGAAGTCGCAGATAAAAATTTAAGACATTATTCTAGACAAAATACATAAAAAAAATAAAAAAAGAATCAAGGCTAAACTCGACTAATTTCCATACTAAACCCCTATTTTAATTGAAGAATTTAAAAAATGGACCATACATTTTTTTACCCCGGAACATCTAAATTAAAATAACCTATGGGTTACAAAGCTATTTAATTTATTTAAATACCATTACGGTATATCAAAAATACAAAAGATTCCACATTTATATGTTCACAGAATTCACACGTCTATCGCATTTTACAGCCAAAAATGTAATCGTTAACATTGTAAAAATGTCAATTTTAAATGTACCGTTATTCCGTTTTGCTTAACTATTTCTAATTGTTACATATGGCGTTGAGTACAGCCAAAACTCTAGTTCACTACTGTACTAGCGTTTCATAGATTCCTTCAAGTCAATCTTTGATTTTCCGCACCTAGATCGGTATTTTTTCCCACTGTGCGTCAGAAGTATTGAGTTTGCTTCATTTCTTTAGGTCCGAGGCTGAGGGTATATCTATGTCAGCACAGCCGACTTATACCTTTTTACTTGTTTTGTCTACAAAAAATACATATGCAATATCCTATCTACCTTGATTACAAGTTCTAGAATTTCGATTTGAACTTTGTATATCGTAAAATTTATTCCAAAATTACTTAAATTCCTTCGGTTTCCTCTCTAATTAATGTTCAAAAATTTCGGTTAAATGGAGCCCATGAGCTGTTTAAAGACTGTTTTGAAATTTTTATCAAATGTGTTCCTTCTTATCCTATTAACAGTAATAATGTTATTTTCTCCCTCACAAAAGATGAAAATTTTCGAATAAGTGAATAAGTTTAAGGACTGTTCGAGGATTGTTTTGAAATTTCCATCGAAAATAGTCTGATTCTGATTCAAATGATATAATTTTTTCGCGGGCATGTTGTTGACTCCTGTAATACGTTTCGAATTTCACGATCATTTGCCATTGGAGAAGTACTATATTATTCCTTCTGATATGTTATTATTACTCATCTCCATAATTCTGTTCCTTATTTCATACGAGTTTCATATGATGAAGTATGCCATCGAATTGATTTGTTACAAAACTTTGTGCCGGACAAACAAATGTTCCACGCATAAATAAAAAACAACGTCAACATTTAGAAATTATATTTACGACATTGCTATGGCTGCCAATGAAATATTACCGCTTCGGTTCAATGTGGACTATATGCGAAAACTTTTGCAGTTGCAAGAAAAAATAAATTCGTTCTTTGGCTTCCACTAAAATTTAGTGATTATAATCTTTGAGAGGCAACCAGAGAATTATTAAATTTGATATATTATTGTGGTCGTCTATAGTGGAAATTTATGCAAATTATATGCGTGTGTGCGGCGGATATTTATTATAATAGCAGCGTCTCACAAGTCGATAACTATTTATTTGATATGCAATTTAGTATCAACTTTGAAGACATATGCAACATGAGCAGCAGCCATCATAAAAATCCCTTGAAACATACATGTAGACATATATAAATATATACATATGTCCTTTATTTATGTAAATTTTAACGTTATTTTAATTCTTATATACATAAATAAAACGTTCACGAAGAACATAGGGCATTAATAAAATATCTCCATCTATCTCCATGGTTGGGGTACAATTTAAAAAAGGCCTACACCTTTGGATGATAATCGGATGATATTTGGCGGAGCCTTTGGACCAAATGTGATAATTTCTATATTGCAACGAAAATTTACATTTGAAATCTATTTTCCCCTATAAGCGAACTGATTATGAAAGATGGACTTCTAGCCTTTTCATTGATACAAATTGGGATGCTGTATCTGTTCAAATACCTCATGTATTGAAAAATTGTACAAAAAAACAAGATTTTTACTGTTTTACTGTCGTATATTTTTATTTAACTTTATTAACTGGTAATTTGTGGTTTCTCTAGGGACATTTTATTCACATAACGAGATTAGTTTGTATTCTGAATTGAATAAAGTAATACCTTCTAACGGACGGGTAAGTGCAATGTTTATATTATTAAATGATTCTAAAATAAAACAATAATAATGGTTTTTGCTAACAAAGAGCAGTATGAATTTGGAATGGAATTAGACGATGGTGTCATGGGTCTTGTTTCCTATGGTTTTCCCGGTGATTCTGAAAGCTCTGATGATAAACTTCCTAAGCCCAGGAAGACATTACATGCTGAAGATTCTACATGGTTTGCAGACAAAAACGAAAACAAAAAACCCCAAACGAAGAATAAATACCAAATTTCAGCCAAATTTCAAATTTCTGAGGAATATTGAAGCAACAACTTAAAAATACAGGAAATCGGGAGGTACCGTTCAATGGGGGCTATATGAAGGCGTCAATACCAAACATCCTAGAAGTAATAGAAACTTCTATACCAAATCACACGGATCTATCTTTAAAATTGCGAGCTGTATCTTAATTTCAAAAGACGGACTGACGGTCATGGTTATACCGACTTAGAATTTTACTCTGATCAGAATATATATAATTTATAGGGTCTTCGCTGAATATATCGATATGCTACAAACTGAATGACAATTTAATTATACTCTCCATATTATGATGGGGGTATAAAAAATTTTCAGAAATGTTGGTGTCGATATGCAATTTTAACATGCCGCCAAATAACTGATGACATGAGGCATGCCGAATGTCTCCACCTTCTTAAAATGTATCTTATATACCTGATGAAACTATAGCTATAGATATGTTGCCTTCTAATCTAAACACATTGCTTTCCAATAAGACCAAAGCTTCGTTATGCATAACATTTGGTATTTCCATTGATTTGTAGCATATTTAAGAAAGTGGGGGTGGTCTAGTCTTATTGCTATGTAGCCAGGATTGGGAAAACGGAATCGTTCGTAAGTTGTATATATGTATATAGCGCAAGTGAGAAAAGGCTATAGTCGGTACGGGGCCGACTATGTGATACCCTACACCACTACCTCCTGTGCACAATCTTTTCACTCGAAAACATTTATTTTAGGAAGATACGAAAGTTTACGCCTATCCGCTGTAATACCAAATGATTTAAGGCGAATGAACCAAAATAATTATTATTTAATTTTATATTTGACTACTATCGACATCACTAACATCAATATGCTTCTATCTCTGTGAGAAAATTTCGTGATGATCCGATCAAAATTCCGACATGTAGTGTGATTGCAGAAAAAAGTGGAAAAAATTGATGTATTACCGACTATTGCGATATCTCTATTATTTGACCACCTACGCCAACCTACTTTGCATAATTTTAAAGATGGGATTTCCTACTTTCATGGTTAGGCTTTGCTTTTAGAAAGTCCTCAACCAAAGCTGTGATATTCGTAATTTTAATTAAATCGCAAAAATAAAAAGTTGGGTTTTATTTGCGACTATTGTGATATCTTCGTTGTTTGATCACCTACGAGAACCTACTTAACATCATTAGAAAGGTGACATTTTCTACTTTCATTGTCTTTTGGTATAACCCTTATAGAAGCTGAGATATTCGCTTTGGAAAAAAACGTTGTCTTTTATACAAATCGGTTTTTGCCCATTCCGACCCCTAAATATTATCCGACCATCACCAAAATCAATAGGCTTTTTCCCCTCCGGACCCCATCAACATCCAAAATTTCGTGACGATCCGATCAAAATTGCGACCTGTAGACGTGATTACAAAGGTTTAGATGGACAGACGGATGGACGGATGGACAGACGGCTACACATAGCCAGATTGACTCAGCTCGTCGAGACATTCATTTTGATATATATAAGTATGGGCTACGACCATTATTTCGATGCGTTACAAACTTTTGGCCTAAACCAACTTATAATACCCTCCCCACATAGTGGTGTAGGATATAAATAGGCACAGGTGTAACCCGCTCCTCCGAAATTCAACAAAATATATAGCCTACTTCCACCATGGACATCCCCTGTGCATAATCTGAAAATTACATGCAATAAGTACTTAGGGTCGGAGATTCAACAACAGTTACCTCGAAAATTATTTCCTGACCGATATTTTCATAACTTTAGCAAAAAAAGCGTTTTAAGAAATAGGGCTGTCCCCGCCCCCTTCCAAATTCAACAAATATAGAGCCTATTTTCACTCCGGTTGTTCCTTGTATATTCTCTGAAATTTTCAAAAAATCGGTTCAACCGTTTTTGAGTCTATGCGGAACATACAAACATACACACATTGTCTTTTATATATAAGAGTTCACCCAAAAGTTTTGGTCATTAAACCGCTAATAATTATCTCATCACCATGTTAAATTGCAAGCTTATTCCTTGTCTTAACCTCAAATCATTTTTAAAATTTCGCTCCGATCGGAATATTACTGCGATCTACAGGACAGCTACAAAGTCCGGTAAAATTGTGTGTTTGGTCCATTTCACACCTTTCGATCATAACCAACATCTAATGGGGTCACTTCTGGTCGGAACCCGACCTCTCCACAAAATTCGTGACGATCGGTCCAAATTGATGCCTGGAGTTTTATTACAATAGTTAATGGATGGACGGACACATATAGCTAGATCGCTTTATCTCGTAAAGATATGAAAAATTGGCAAGAGCAGGGGGTCTACGACGATTTTTCGCGATGTTACACGAATATTGGACAATACAATCTTATAATAACCTTTCCACATTGTTTGTAAAGTATAAATACTTTATTTTAAAAACGTCCGTAAATGAAGGAAAAGGTCGTAAGTCCTACAAAAATACAAAACTGTACAAGGAAAGGTCGTAAGTCCAAAGATATCCAATTATCTCCAAAACGCGATGGAACTTTATTAAACAAAGTACAGCTATTGAAGCGGAATAAATAAACGAAGAATACTGCCTTTACCACCATAATAAAATCTTTAATACAGAAAGCGCTGGGAATGTTTTTTCTTCCTCCTGAAAAATTTATTGAGAGGAACTTACGACCTTTTCCGACGGAGCAGACGATATATTTAAGAAAATATTCATTTCGTAGCAGCCAATGTTTATTTTCTATTATTGCTTTATTTCCAACGAATAATGTAAAATATAGAGAAAGAGTAGGAATAAAAAAAATCGTTGCCATCCTGTCCATTTACTGTCGGATTTATTATGTCAACGCTTATGTTTTCGCTGTGCGTGTCTACTTTTGCTGGCATGCAATTAGGATTACGAATAACGCACAGATTGCTAACGACTGGAAAAAGAAAAAAAATATCTAAACACAGACCTAGACGACTAATCGGATGTTTTTTCAATCGCATCAGTGGACGGACTGGTATGATTTAAAGAAAACACAACAAATCTTAAAAATCAATTACGAGTAAATATAAATCAATATTTTGATTTAAAGCTTAATGTTGGATTTATGCTAATTATTTGGTTAATTAATTTAATCAACAACTCATTTAATGAGTTGACATAATATTTATTTCATTTTTTGTTGGTGCGATAAACTCAAAGGAAATAACGATATTTAATAATAATTAGCAAGATAATTAAATGTGAACCATTCATTTACCATAAATTCAGTTTACTTCATAACACAATTTAATTGTACTTGATTGTAATATTAAAGCAAGTTTGAAGTGAAATAAAATTAAAGTAATGCTCAAGGAAAAATTGTGTAATAAATAATACGGTGAACCGAAATTTTGTGGATGAAAGCCCTAGATGAGTATATTAAGAATCCGAAGGACAGATCCGCCGTGAGTCGAACTTCATAGTTATGGCGTGATGAAATTTCTGCTGCAGACCCTGTAAGGCATCTGAATTAGCGTTATATCTTCCTCGAATGAGGATTATTTTCGTAGAGCATTTCGACCTTCTAAATTCGCTTCCTTCAATGTCCTTTTTGTCCTTTATTTCAAAAACCGCTATAAAAGTACCACCAGATGACGTTTTCAGATGCAAAATGTCGCTCAGAATTGGATCCTTTTTTAAGTCTTGCTCTTGAATGGCTTACTTACTTACATACTTAGCTGGCCCATTACAGAACATTTGTTCTATAGGCCGAACTAAGAAAAGGTCTCCATTTCTCTCTGTCTCTTGCTTCTTCTTCTGGAATACCGCGCCTTGTTATCTCTTCATCCACTTGTTGGCGCCATCTTTGGCCTGCCAATTCTGCGTGCACCCCCAAGCGGCTCATATTTAAACGCCTTTTTAGCGGATACATCATCGCTTATTCTTATGATATGGCCTAGCCAACGCAATCGTTGCATCTCGATACGTTGAACTATATTGATGTCGTTGTACAGCAGATACAGCTCGTGGTTCATGCGACGTCGATATTCACCGTCAATGCAGATTGGCCCAATCTTTCGAAGAATTTTTCTCTCAAACACACTAAGCACTGCCTTATCTGCTTGCGCAAGTACCCAGGCTTCGAAACCATACATCAGTACGGGTAGTATCAGTGTTTTGTAAAGCGTTATTTCTGTTTGACGAGATGTGGCTTTGTTTTTAAACTGCTTACTTAAGCCAAAGCAGCATCTGTTAGCCAATACAATTCTGCTTTTTATTTCACAACTAATGTCGCTAGTTGTGTTTACGGCGGTGCCGAGGTAGACGAAGTCTTTACTACCTCAAAATTATAGGAACCAACGTCAACAGTTGGCCCGATCTCTATGGACGCATTGCGCGTCGACACCATCAACTTGGTCTTCTCGCCGTTTACCGCCAGACCCACTTTAGCAGATTCTCCATCGACCTTCATAAAGGTATCTGTTACTTCTTTTACTGATCGTCCCATGATGTCTATATCATCAGCATAAGCAAGTAACATGTGGCTATTGGTGTAGATTGTGCCACTTCTTTTGACGTTTGCCACTCGAATAACCTTTTCCAGCAGCATGTTGAAGAGATCACACGAGAGGCTGTCTCCTTGCCTGAAACCTCTTTTGGTACAAATTCTTCGGGGAGGTTCTTTACTATTTTAACTGAGAATCTCGTGTCAGTTAAAGTCATTTTACAAAGCCGAATGAGCTTTGCGGGAATACCAAATCCAGACATGGCCTGGAATACCTTTGAACGTAGTGGGCTGTCGAAGGCTGCTCTATAATCGACAAAGAGGTGGTAGGTGTAGATCTGCATCTCTTGGGTCTTCTCAAGGATTTGCAGCAGGGTATATATCTGGTCAATGGTGGACTTGCCAGGTCTAAAGCCGCATTGGTATGGCCCAATTATCTCGTTGACCATAGGGTTTAGTCGTTCGCACAATATCCCTGACATGATCTTGTAGGCAATCGGGAGTAGACTTATGCCCCTATAGTTAGAGAATAGAGTCTTATCTCCTTTCTTATGGACGGGGCACAGTATACTCAGGTTCCAATCGTCGCGTACTCGTTCTTCCTGCCAGGTGGTGCTAACTAGCTGATGAATACACCTTATCAGCGTGTCGCCTCCGGTTTTGAACAGCTCGGCAGGTAAGCCATCGGCTCCTGCTGCCTTATTATTCTTCAGCCGGTTTATTGCTGTCTTTACCTTATCTTGGCTGGGCGGTATACATTCAATACCATCTTCTGGGATTGGGACTGTGGTATCTTCGTCGTCTTCGCTGGATACCAACAGGTTTGAAAAATGCTCTTTCCATATCCTGAGCACACTATCTGTATCAGTTACCAAATTACCTTGCTGATCTCTACAGTAGGAGGTGCCCGTACCAAAGCCATCAGTTTGATGCTTCACTCTTTGGTAGAGTTTTCGGACTTCATTCTGGCTCCTGTACATCTCGATTTTTTCACACTCCCGCTTTTCCATCTCTCTCTATTTCCTGCGGAAAAGACGTTTCTCCTCTCTCCTTTTCCCCCAATACCCCTCTCGTGCGATACGCGTTGCTACGGATTGTAAAGTAGCCCTATATGCCGCATTTTTCTCTTCGGTAGCAGCACGACACTCCTGATCATACCAAGGATTCCTTGGTGGAGGTCTCTGGTATCCAAGTATGGATTTTGCGGCTGTTTGCATGGAGTCGGCAATACTTTGCCATTGCGCTAATATGTTATCGGGATGAGGATTGCTTTGATTAAGCAATTAGGCTAGTTGAGTGGAATATGCTGTGGCTATCTGTTGTGATGGCAGCTTATCGATGTCTAACTTTCGTGTTGTGTCTGCTCTGTTCCGCTCGATGAATGGCTTACCTTCTGTAATACTTATGATCCGGATTACACTTACATAAATTTACAAGTTTTGGCATTTTCATTAAGCAATCTCATCCAATCATGGTGATTCATTTTTAGTAGTATAGGAAATTACCCTCGGTGACTCCGGAGTCGGAGTCGTGAAAAAACATGACTGGAGTCGGAGTCGAAGGAAAAATAGCTCGACCTCGAAGCCTGGCCACAACAATGAACTGGTAACAAATTGTCATCGATTGAACCCTACAAATTACTATGGAAACAAAGATCCCTCTGGTGGTACGGGTTAACGTTAACTGATCGCCATAAAATTTCACAAAATTTGTCGTTTTTTGCCGCCTTAATGGATACATAGGAACCAGAACCATATAACTGAACCCGAAAGGTTGTATTCTAGTTTCATTTGTACGCTCAAAACTTAAACCTTACATCAGCTCTTTGTGTCTTAAATATTGGGTATTGTGTTCGAGTCCATGTAATGTGGTATTGCCACAAAATATCCTTTATTATGTTCAAATAACCAATTTCTTTACTTTAAACTTATGACAAGCAACAACTCCTACATTAATTTAATCCACTTCAGTCTTTCATTTCGTTCTGAAAATATTAAAATATGAAAAAAAAAAATCTCAACATGTCGCATACACAGCAGACCAAAACTGCAACATCTACTCTCCCTCTAGCACTTAAGCATAATTGTACCCTTTTGTCATTTTCCATTTTTATTTCTTTTTGTTTCATTTATTTTTGTTTTAGTTTTTGGTGTCTTTTTGTTTTCGTTATTTTTTCACAGGTGTGAATAAATCTTGCAAAGAATGGTGGATGTTTTATGAAAACTTTTTTTTTCACCAAACAATTTTTGTCACACAGAGAGTAAATGCAATGCGACGAATATGAGAACGAGATAATCCACATGTATGTGTGTAAATTATTATTTTTAGTTGAAAACACATTCTTCATTCCGAGATTTCTATGTACAGATGTGTTGTTATGCTTCAACTCCATGGAAAGTGTTATGTAAAGAAAAAACAGAATCCAAATGACTTTTACACTTTCCCATACATTGCCTTACAACAAGTGTGTCTGAGAATACTTCCATACAATTGCATTACAATGTGTGAGTACTGAGTGTGTCGTCCTCTGCCACTAATGATTTTCCTGTTTAAGACAAAAGAAAATCTTACCAAGTTAAAGATATGCATCTCCAATTTAAATCAACTAACCAACAACAACAACTCATCATCTGTCATACTCAGGAGTTGTGACAGGAAGAAAACTTAGTTGGGTGACACCATGTGATTTGATCTTTAACCTTAATTTTATATGAAAATTTAAATTTTGGATGAACACTTACATGGACCTGGTAACAGGTAACAAATCATCCTCATAAAATTTTTAAAAATTGAGCCTGATAGACTTCGCAACGATTAAAGTACTAACTGACATAACACGAAAGTTTGACATCGGTAAGCTGCAATCACAACAGATAGCCACAGTATATGTCCCTCAATTGGCCCAATTGCTTAATGAAAGCACTTCGTTCCAATAAAATATGTACAAAGTGACAAAGTATTGTCCACTCCTCATAAACAGACGCAAAATCAATACTTAGATACCAGAGACCTCCACCAAGGAACCCATGGTATGTCCAGGAGTGAATTCCGAAAATTGTACCAAAGATTGAAATATAAATCTTTGAATTTAAATCTTTGGTAACTGATACACATAGTGTGCTCACGATATTAAGAAGCATTTTTCGAGACTGTTGGTATCCAATAGTACCGCCCGGCCATGATGAGGTAAAGACAGCAATAACCCGTCTGCAGAATTATAATGCAGTAGGAGGAGATCTAGCAGGGCGAACGCATACCCGACGATTGGAACCTGAGCATCATGTGTCCCGTCCACAAGAAGGGAGATAAGTCTGTGTGCCCAAACTAAAGGGGCATATGTCTGCTCCCTATTGCTTATAAGATAGTGTCAGGGATATTGTGTGAACGAATAAAGCCTATGATCTTCAAAAATAATTGGAGCATACCAGTTCAGTTTTAGAACTGCCAAATCCACTAATGACTAAATATATTCACACTGCGGCAAATCCTGGACAAGACCTAAGAGATGCTGATTGACTCTTACCATATTTTTGTTGATTATAGATATGGTAATATTCAAAAATGTTTTACAATCGTTGAAGTTGAGGTTCACCATTTAATAAGTCGCGAACTGTCAATATATTTTATACTAGCAAAGTGCCCGCTACTTCGTATGCGTTAAATATATAAAACATATGAACAATATATAATATAGAATGGTGGAAACATTTTGTGTACTAATACGTACCACTTTAGTTCGATTTTTGTCACGCCTACACATCAAGAGCAATGCACATTTTTTGAGATATTTTAATTGAGGTTCTCAGCGCATATACGGCCTAACCCAACAACCGCCATCCTCATTTCTAGCTCTACCTGTTCCCCCAATTATAGAACTATTTAGTACTTTACATGTAAATATATACATACGAACCTCCTCCTATTATTTCAAAATTCCATTACACAATAACAAATTGTACCAAATCCTGCGCCATTTACAACTTTTTACGTATATTTATAGCACATATTTCTTAAATCGGACATTATAAGCAAATGATAACAATAATCTTAATTCCAAATCTCACGAATCCAGATCTATCCGTTCATCCAATACAAAATTGTACCATACATGGAACCATTTCGTACCCCTAAGTGTACCTAATTCCACATTTTAGGATTCGAGCGCTATAATTTCACCTAAATCCTAATTGTACAAAATGTTGTACTTTTTGTAAGCATAAGTACGCATTTCTAAAACTAAGTACGCATTTCCAAAACTAACCCCAACAGTAATATTAACTCCAAAATTCAAGATTCCAGCTCTAACCGTTCGCTCAAGTCCAAGTTGTAGCATATCTCAATCCTACACTCCAACAGTAATATTAATTCCAAATTTCTTGATTCCAGCTCTACCCGTTCGCTCAAATCCAAGTTGTACCAAATTTAGTACCGTTTAGTACTTTTCGTACATATAAGTACGAATTTCCAAAACTTCATCAATCCTACACTCCAACAATGATCGTAATTCCAAATTTCTTGATTCCAACTCTATCCGTTCGCTCAAATCCAAATTGTACCATAACTAAAAATTTCCAAAATTTTATCAATCCTACAATTCAACAGGTATTTTAAATTCAAAATTGGGGAGGGCAGCTACATCAGATCACCAAAATCCAAATTGTACCAAATTTAGTACCATTTAGTACTTTTCGTACCCATAAGTACAAATTTTCAAAACTACCTCAGTGCTATGTTCAAACGATAACTCAAATCCAAATTTGGTTCCATTTAGTACTATTCGTATTCATAGTACGAATTCCTAAACCTACCTCTATCAACACTTCAACATCAATTTTAATTCCGAATTTCAAGATTCCAAATGTATCCTATCACTGAAATCCAAATTGTACCAAATTTAGTACTATTTAGTACTTTTCCTACCCATAACTACAAATTTCCAAAACTTTATCAATCCTACACTCAAACAGTACTCCTTATTCCAAATCTCGGGTTTCCAGCTATATCCGTTCACCCAAATGCAAACTGTACCAAATTTGGTACCATTTAGTACTTTCGTACCCATGAGTACGAATTTCACAGTAATCCAAATTGTACCAAATTTGATACCATTTAGTACTTTTCGTATCCAAAGTACGTACTTCCAAACCTTCCTCTTTCAACACTCCATCAGTAATCGTAATTCCGAATTTCAGGATTCCAAATGTATCCGATCACATAAATTAAAATTTGGTACCATTTAGTACTTTTCGTACCCATAAAACTAAAAATTTCAAAAACTTCATCAATCCTACACACCAACAGTAATCCTTATTCCGAATCTCTGGATTCCAGTTCACCGTTCACCCAAATCCAAATTGTACCAGATTTGGTACCATTTAGTACTTTTCGTACACATAAGTACAAATTTTCAAAACTACCTCAGTGCTATGTTCAAACAATAAGTTTAATTCCGAATTTCAGAATTCCAGATACATCCGATAACTCAAATCCAAATTTGGTACCATTTAGTACTATTCGTATCCAAAGTACGAATTTCCAAACCTACCTCTATCAACACTCCAACAACAATTTTAATTCCGAATTTCACGATTCCAAATGTATCCCATTATTGAAATCTAAATTGTACCAAATTTAGTACTATTTAGTACTTTTCCTACCCATAACTAAAAATTTCCAAAACTTTATCTATCCACACTCCAATAGTACTCCTTATTCCAAATCTCGGAATTTCAGCTATATCCGTTCACCCAAATCCAAATTGTACCAAATTTGGTACTATTTAGTACTATTCGTACCCAAGAGTACCAATATCCACAACTACCTCAATCCTACACGCGAACAATAATCTTAATTCCAAATTTCAGAATTACAGCTGCATCAGATCACCGTATTCCAAATTGTACCAAATTTAGTACCATTTAGTACTTTTTGTTCTCATAGGTCCGAATTTCCAAACCTACTTCTATCCAACACTCCAAAAGTAATCTTACTTTCGAATTTCAGGATTCCAAATGTATCTGATCACCCAAATCCAAACTGTACAAAATTTGGTACCATTTAGTATTTTTCGTTGCCATAAGTACGAATTTCCAAAAGTATCCCAATCCCACACTCCAATAGTAATCTTAATTCCAAATTTCACTATTCCAGCTCTATCCGATCACTTAAATTCATATTGTACCAAATTTGGTACCATTTAGTACTTTTCGTACCCAAAAGTACGAATTTCCAAAATACTTCTATCCTACACCCCGACAGTAATCCTAATTCTAAATTTCAGGATTCCAGCTCCATCCGTTCCCCCAAATCCAAATTGCACCTTATTTGGTACTATTTAGTACCTTTCGTACCCATATGTACGAACTTCGAAAACTACATCCATATCTCCAACCTACACTCCAACAGTAATAGTAATTCACAAATTTCAGAATTCCAACTTTATCGGTTCGCCCTAATTCAAATTGTACCAAATTTAGTACCATTTAGTACTATTCGTACACATGAGTGCACATTTTCAAAACCACCTCCTTGTATCAACTCATCTTCCTAACCTTGATTTGCATTCCAAATTTCAAGATTTTAGCTCTATCCGTTCACGAAATACCAAATAGTACTAAATTTAGTAACTTTTAGTACTTTTCGTACACTTATAGTTCGAATTTCCAAAAACCATTTGGTACACCCTTCTAACTCACCATCAGTGAACCTCATTCCAAATTTCAGAATTCTAGCTCTTCGCGTTTGCCTAATACAAAGGGTACCATATTTAGTACCTTTTAGTACTTTTAGTACAGTTCTAGTTCGAATTTCCAAAAATCCAGCCTTATCTGACACCTTCGGACCAAGAGTGACCGTCACCCAAAATTTCAAGATTCTAGCTTTAGCCGTTTAGTCTGGGCGTTGATTATCAGTCAGTCAGTCAGTGAGTCAGTGAGTCAGTGAATCAGTGAGTCAGTGAGTCATCATTACTGAACTCTTTTATAAGTATAGATAATATGAATATATTTATATTAATTGAAGTGTTTTAGCCGGGGTCGCATAAAATTAACCATAACAAATAATTTATGTGGAAGCTGTGTTGGTGGTAATATTAAAAAATGGGTAAAAATGTGTTAAAGTTTACAAGTTTTTTGTGTTATTTCTTGATTTCTGGTCAAACCACGGAAAATTCAAACCTGAGCTCAAAGAAAGAATTGAAGAGTACCCCTTGGGCAACATGGTTCTAATGTATGACTTTTCGATATATACACTGCATCCCCCTAAAATCGATGATGACTATTTGAAGTTTTGAAATCTGGGTTTTTTGAATTTTTCTTATAATTGGAGGGCGCGCCGGATCTAATGAATCCTTCCGCGTTCAAATCCATCCACTAAAACGGCGGTTATAGATACCTTGAAAGTAGGAAATTCTGCAAAATTATAGTTTGATGATTCCGCGCATTGAACCGCGATTTTCTTTGGTTATTTTTAAATAAATGGAATCCTTCATACGCGATTATATTATTTTCTAAAACCATGTGGCATAAATTACCGAGATTCTGGAGTAATATTCGTATTTCGTATAAAATAGAATTTGGTAGCACATTCGCGGTTCTTGACGAATTTGTTTAAAATTTGTTATAATGACGTATTTTTTATAGGCGGTCACTGAAATCGGATGCGCCTTATAATCTTATGTACATCGCGCTATTTTTACCCACATAAAGGTTTTTTGAACAGTAAGATGCAGCTGACGGCACACTTTGGCCGCTGAATGAAAAGTGGAAAAATCGCTACATATTGATAGAGATGCACACGCTGTATCTGAAAAGCGCATGCGCTTTAACTGATTTTAACGAATTCGCGAATTATACGTTTTTTAACTTTTATGTTTTTTCTTTGGTTGCAATTTCAATATTACTTTCTATTTCATAATCCTATTGTTTATCAAAGTAAGCAAATACACTTTCCTGTTTGTCATCGCATTTTCCTTGAAGAAGTTTCAGCGAAGTCCGTCAGTCCTTGCATCGAAATTTAGCGAAATAGTAGAATAACTCCCAAAAATGTTTTTTATATTTTTCGTATTAAACAAAAAAAATATATTTTTGAAATAATATTCCAACATGTTCATTTGGAGTTTCAGAAATGTAGTTCCGTACGACTGCCGTCTACACATTTAGTAGATTATTCAAATACGGCTAGCGGGTAATTTTCTCTATATCGTCGAACAGTTTGGCATGGTCGACGATATCGAAGGCCTTCAATAGGTCAAGAGTCACCACGACTTTTCGGTCGCACGGCCTGTGCACAGAATTCCGTTCCACAGCTGTGGAATGGAATTCTTCTTGATGTTAAGCAACGGAAAGTTCTCTCAGCTACTCGAGGATCCGAGGGAATGATCAGCTCTCTGAAACGGTGATTCGCAACTTCTCTGAACACTTGCCAATCAAATTTCCCATCTTTCAGAAAAATACGGCGTTCAGAGATTGTGAAGTATTTACGTAGGCGATAATAGGAAGGTGGTCTGAGCCAAGGAAATTACGGGTTGTTAGGACACGTTATTTATCCTCTTATTCTTGTAGGATTGTCTTCATTCACCGTGTAAGACGAAGAGCTATAGATTTATTCGGCCAGCGGTGCCAGACGGTCATTGCCCTCTAAAAGCAAACTAATATCGGGCATATAACGCGGGGCACACGTTAAGCAGCTCTTCCCCCATAGATTCCATGTATGGGTCACAACAACCAAACTCAAGCGAGATAGGTCCCTACACGCAGAAAAATATATGTTAGAAAAAAGTTTGGATCCAAACAAACATTTGTCTGGGACTGATTGCAAACAAATATATGTTTGGATCCAAAGATATTTCTAACATATTTTTTTCTCGCTTGAGTTTGGCATAACGTCCGAGAGTTATCTTCCACTTTTCAGTCTATTTATTCAGGAAGTATGGACATGCCCCTGTTGAAACTTGTACTTTCGTATTGGGGGCAGTGAATACAAGATTTTACAACAAAAATCAAAGCGATTTGAGAACTGGTCCTAAGATGAACTTTTCCGAAAGTTTGTGTGGGTGGTACCTGAAGGAGTGGACCGATTAAGTCCATATTGAAACCTCATCTAAGTCTAATAAAAAATTCGCGATGAGCAAACTGAGGACCCAATCGGTTACTTTCTTCAAGACTTATCGTGTGCACAAATTTTCCGCACATTTTCGAACTTTTGTGGGAGAGGTACCGGAAGGAGTGGACCGATACAACCCATCTTCGAACTTAAACTAAGTTTGAAAGAAATATTATGAAAGCCAAATTTTGGACCGAATAGGTTGGTCCGTTAGAGAGTTATCGTGCGCTGCAGCCAGCCAGACAGACGGACGGACTTGGCTAAATCAACTCCAAATTTTCTGAAACGGATTTCGTCCGTTATTTCAGTGAGGTACATTTTACCCGTATGAAAGTGTACATACCCTCGTAAGCATAAATGCTGAAGGTATAAAAAAGATCGTTGTAGGACTAGATCTTTATGTTCGAAATAAGCCTACGACGCACAGTGTTGCCGCTTCCATACAATAGTGGACAAAAATAGAAGGAGTTGACCTAGGTTGATGAATTTTTGCACAAGTACTTATAAGGGCATAGGAATGAAAAATTTCAACTTGGGTCCATATAGGTTCAGATTTGTATATATTTGTATATAGATTTTGCTATAACTCGGTCAATTTTAATCGAATTTCCTTCAAATTTTATATGTGATATTTTCTTAGGGCCCTGAGTAGCTCTACCGATTTTCACAAAAATCAGTTCAGATTTGCATATAGCCCCCATATATTCTTTCCCCGATTTTGCTATAACTCGGCCAATTTAATCGAATAGCCTTCAAATTTTATATGTGATATTTTCTTAGGCCCCTGAGTAATTTCAACGATTTCATAAAAATCGGTTCAGTGTTGGATATATCTCCCATATATATCTTTCTCCGATCTTGCTATAAATCTTTCAATGTTTGATGAATAGCCTTCAAATTTAACATGGGATGTTTCCTCAGGCCACTGTTCAGTTTTACCGATTTTTGATTTGATTTCGCAAAAATCGGTACACATTTGGATATAGCCTCCACATATCTTCCACCGATTTTGCTATAAATTTATGACAAATTGCCTTCAAATTTAACATGAGATGTTTTCTTAAGCCCTTTTCAGTTTCACCGATGTTGACAGAAATCGGTTTAGATTTGGATATAGTTCTCATATATTTTCGCCCGATTTTATGTATTCGATGCAATAAACACGCAATGTATGTTAGAAATTGATTAAATTAGGAAAATATGACGTAATTATCCGTAATTTAGCGACATCGGGCGAAATTATATTCAATCCTGACCCGATATGGACAAAAGTTGATATTTTTCATTCCTGTGCCCTCATTAGTACTTGTGCAAACATTCATCAACCTACGTCGACTGTTAAACTTAACATGGGCCTGAGGAACATCCCATGTTAAATTTGAAGGATATTCATCAACAATTGAGCGAATTATAGTAAAATCGGGGGAAGTTATATATGGGGGCTATATCCAAATCTGTACCGATTTTTACGAAAATCCGTGAATCAATTTAGGGGTCTAAGAAAATATTACATATAAAATTTGAAGGCTATTCGATTAAAACTGACCGAGTTATAGCAAAATCGGGAAAAGATATATATGGGGGCTATATCGAAATCTGAACCGATTTTTGTGAAAATCGGTAGAGCTACTCAGGGGCCTAAGAAAATATTGTATATTAAATTTGATGGCTGTTCGATCAGAATTGACCGACTTATAGCAAAATCGGGGAAAGATATATCTAAACCGATTTTTGTGAAAATTGGTGCAGCTATTTAAGGGTCTAAGAAAATAACACATACTAAATTTGAAGGCTCTTCGATCAAAATTGAACAAGTTGTAGCAAAATCGGGAAAATATCTTCGCTTCGCAAGATATGTCTAATTAACGGAAATCAAGAGCCAAGGTGGCAATAGGTGGCAATCAAAAGATATACTCTACGAAATATTAAGAATTTATATTTTTTCTATCAAATTTAAATTTTTAATTCTTTAGATTACCTGGGAAATATTTTTCATATTTAAAGAGCTATAATTTCATTATGGATGCAAATGTCGACAAAATTCTTTCAGATTCGTTGTATCGGATGTGTTTACTGTAAGAAAAAAACATAAACATATGTAAAAGTTAACATCACATTTTTTGATTTTTGTCCACGCGGCAACACTGTGCGACGGTCGGTTCTGTCTAGAGTTGGCACTGCAAAAGGCTATAAAAACAACAGGATTTCGTAGACGGCATTTACCATAAAACTGGTCCCTGGTCGAAGATTTCTCCGAGTCAATCCGGTGCATAGAACCGGCCGCCGCTTAGTGGTTCAGAATAGTTTTTTTCTAGTCAAAACTCTGTAACTTTTGAACGGATAGAGATGTTTTCATAATTCTTTCCGGTGCTTTAAAAACACTCGATTTTGGTGTAGTAGCTGCGGAGGGATTCAAGGTCAAAATTAAAAATTTGAGTTTTTCATATTTTGCATCATAATATGAGTGTTTTTGAGTTTTCTAAATATTTAAAAAGGTCAAACAACAATAAAGAAACCATACAAATAAAAAAATTATAAAAAAATATTGGAAAACGTTTTTTTTTTTTTAAACACCACAATCCTGCCTACCTAGCAAAAAACAACGAACACAATATCTGTTATATTTTCCGAGAAATAGCTATTTCTTTCTCCAGAATCGATTCCTGAACCACTGTGCGCTGTAAGATTACTCATCAGTTACTCTAATTGGTGTCGCAGGGGTATTTATAGAGGCCAATATAGCACGAAAAAAACAATATTTCTTTGTAATCAGGACCACAAAAAACTCCAAATGGATACTTGGAAACTCCTTAAACTGTCCTCAATGAAAAAAGACAACAGAAAACTTTCTCAATAGTTTATCTTTCGAGAGGTACATTGACATTGACAAATTAGGGGTCTACCGTAGTCCCACATATCAACAACTATGCTGCGTTTCACGGGTGGTTGAGTCTGATCATCAGCAAGGTGCTCTTGAACCAACTTTAAATGAAAGGAGCTTACACCCGGGAAATTTTTGCGGATTTTGTAATTACAATGTTCATAGATGAGAAAAATAAAATAAAAAATAAATCGCGATCAAAGTTCACATATTTAGGGCGTTTTTAGGGTTTCACGATTTTGCTTGGAAAGCGCAAGTCCTATCGAAATGGGAGTGGAGAAAATATTGTAGCTGTAGAAGAAGTTCATTGCATTGACTGTATCGCTCCTTAACTAACTGTGGTGCGCATTAACTGACTTTAAATATAAAACCGCTTACACCTGGGAAGTTTTTGCGGATTCTGAAACAGCAATGTTCATAGATGATAAAAATCCAAAAACAATAAAAAACCGCTAGACGGATTTTAAAATAAATCGCGGCCAAAATTCACATTTTTAGGTTTTTGCGATTTTGCTTGGAAACAGCAAGTCCATCGAAATGGGGCTAAAGAAAACGTTGTAGCTGTGAAAATTCTGTAGAGGATTGACCGTTATTATTTGTTCCAAGGTTTTACCATTTTTGAGATAAAGAAGTAAAACTACTCTACAAGTGGTGTCCTTAGGACACGCCGTTCGGACTCGGCAATAAACAGTAGGTCTCATATCATTGAGCTAATATGAATCGGGGTGCACTCATTGATATGAGAGAAATCTCCCCTGTCCCGTCTGGGATGTTTGTGGAACAATTATATTATTATAGATATAGAAGTTCAGGTCACATTTTTATACCCTCCACCATAGTATGGAGAGTATATTAAGTTTGTTTTTCCATTTGTATCGCATTGAACTAATCATTTACGACCCTATAAAGTATACAAAATTCTTGATCAGGGTAAAATTCTGAGTCGATCTATGCATGTCCGTTCATCCGTCTTTGGTAATCACTCTACCATCCACAAAAATGGAAATAGGACGCTGAAGTTTTGGGAAGATGAATATTTTGTTTGCAGGCAGGTCAAGTTCGATTATGGGCTAAATCGGTCGACGTTTTGGTATAGCCCCCATTTAACAGTACCATCCGATTTCATGTATTTTGACGTTTTTAGTCACATTTTCAAACCGAATTAGATTTAATTTGACATTTAGGGTTTCTAGTGATCAACAAACTTATATGTACTTTAAAATTTATGGGCATAGGTCCACGTTTTGGCGCAGCCCCCATATAACGGTACTTCCCGATTTTCGGTATTTTGAGTATTGTAGCTAAAATTTTTAACCGAACTAGGTGTAATTTGACATTTGAGTTTCTCAGTGACCACGAAACTTCTCCACCAAAAATAGTCAATATAGGTCCATGTTTTGGTACAGCCCCCATAATCAACGATTGTAGACAATTGACGTGCCCCACGGTTTTATTTTAGTCCAGTCTATGCATATGTTTATAATTCCCACGACTGTATCTATTTTATTATTTTTTGGTTTTTAGTACATTTATCTTAAACATTGCAATGTATGTTTAACATAAAACCGTTTAACTTAAAAAGTTTTTTACCTATTTTTATTTTATAAGGAGACGATACTATCAGTGAATTGTCCCAAATTGAACTTCTATATCTCAAAAATGGTAAATCCAACGAAAATATCATAAAGGACAATATTGTAGAGTATTTTCACAGCTACAATATTTTCTTTAGTTCTACCTTGACAGGGATTGCGGATTCCCAGCAAAATAGTTTCCCAAAAAATACTAAAAATGTGAATGTTTATCGCAACTTATTTAAAAAGCGCTCCGACTACTTCTATGTCTTTTTAATTTTTCACATCTATTAACATTGTAGTAAAATTCGTCCAAGAGCACCGTGTCAGGCATATTAGATGTTAGGTTTTCACGATTTGCTTGAAAACGGTAAGTCTTATCGAAATGGGACTAGAGAAAATCTTATAGCTGCGAAAATTCTCCACAAGATTGGCATAATTTTTTCCTAGGTTGTACCACTTATGAGATATATAAGTTTATGTTTAAGAAATTGCAGCCATGACATTGTTTTATAAGGAGACGATACAGTCAGTGAATTGTCCCAATTTGAACTTCTATGTCTCAAAAATGGCAAAACCAACGAAAATATCGTAAAGGACAATATTGTAGAGTATTTTCACAGCTACAACATTTTCTTTAGAACCACCTTAATAGCGATTGCGGTTTCCCAGCAAAATCGTTTCCAAAAAAAAAAACACTAAAAATGTGAATTTTGACCACAGCTTATTTAAAAAGCGCTCGGACGATTTTTTTGTCTTTTTGAGCACCGTGTCAGGCATATTAGATGTTAGTAGTAGAAAATTTTTGGTCTCAACATTTTTATAATCAGTTTTTGGTGTTGTTTTTTGGCACTTTTGAATAGTTTTAAAATTCCTTATTGGTCATTGGATGGTCCGGAAAACATTTGAAATACGTACATTTATTGTTCTTTATTGGTGGTCTTCTCCCACCCTTTAATGGTTGTGGACTCGTCATCATCCCCCAAAAGTCATTTGTGACTCCAGAGCAATAGAGAACCCTTAATGAAATTCTTATGATTTATTACCTTTACATATCCCAGAACTTGATAAAATACGAACAAACTAATTTTAACTTTAGTATCGTCATCAAATGTATGTACATTGTGCTGCAAGCTAAAGTAATAAACGCTGCTAATGCAACATGTAACTAGTTGCCGAAATTATTTCGGTTTTATTACAAAATACCTACAGAACATCTTAATTAAGGCAGTAATAAAGCCAGCCTTTTTACGCCTTAGCCCAATGTTAATGTCCTTTCTATTACCGTATATCCGTCGCCCTCAATCAAATAGAAACGCATACATTACCTTACCGGCCACATTTTCTGCTCCACAGTCATGAAGTTTAATTAGAACCAATGTGAAAATTGTTGTTTCTTTTTTTTTTGGTTAGATGTAAAAATGTTTACTGCATTCAGTTAGCTAAGCAAAGCATAAAACCACCATGATGACCTATGTGACCTTTATACACTTACCTACTTAGTAGGTTTTATGTTGTACAATTTGCCAAAAAATGGCAACAAAATAAAGGTACTAACGACAAATTCCTAGAGTATTTTTTCGGTTTTATGCATCGTGCGTTTAATTACGTGCTCCATGTAATTGGGCTTCCTCTTTGTGAGGTGAGTTGTGTTTGTTTGCTTGTACTAGTCTGGTATGCACGAATACACGAATTTACGTGTTTCCAACTCCTTTTAATGTCTATATTAGGTTTGTCCTAAGAGGTGAATGCATAATAGCCTATTTGGTATAAAAAGCTCTTCTGATTCTGGACAGGAAAATCACATCATAATAGTTATACATTGAATCGGCTTCGGGCAAATTTGGTTGATTTGAAATTTAATATTTTATCATAAACTAACAAAGTGCCCGCTACTTCGTATGTGGAAAGGATATAAGAAATAAACAATATTTAACATGGAAATGGGGTACTAATACTTATTTTAATTAATATTTATTTTTTATATAAGTACTGTTGGTACCACTTTAGTTATATTTTGCAAAAAAAAATCTGCCGTATCTCACAATTTTGTTGAAGATATAAAAACCGCCTTCGCGTTCACATAAAACCAATAAAAAACAATACCATACCAAAATCCAGGACCTTGTCTCAAATTTTACAGCTTTAGTCCTATTTATTCGCCCAACACCTATGGTAATACATGTATAAACATGTCATACATTGTAAGTGATAATTATCATAATCCTTTTGTTCTAATCCCAACAGTTCATTCGGAGTCGAGCCACTTTTCCTTCGACTTCGATTCCAGAGCAGTTTTTTTCAAGACTCCGACTCAGGAGTCGACTCCGGGGGTAATGAAAAAATGAAAATGAATAAAACATGAAAATGAATAAAACATGCACAATTTTTAATTCTTTTCTATACTTGGACCATACATGCTTATATGTTGTTTTCCCTAAGGTATTTTGTAATGCATGTTCCATATTGATTCTGCTGTATCTTACATCGAAATGTAGCAACAATCTTAATAATCTACCTTAAAGCTCAGAGGGACATGACATAGAACTTAATATGTCATCCTTGTCAAGATGGACGGTGAATAAAGGCAATGACGAAGAATTAACATGTAAGAAGAGATCACCATGATGTCCAAGCATTTCTCTGCATACATTTTCCAAAAGTTTGTAGTAGTTAACATAAGCTCACACATTTTGAACTTTTGTGGAATTGTACCCGAAAGAGTGGAATGAAAAATTGTATCAAAATATTTCAGATTTATAGTGAACACCAGCCAACACATAGGCAGACAAGTTTTATAGAAATTGTCCTAATCTCTTCTTTGAAGTCCAGTATATTTCCTCATTGAAGATCTTAGGACATATGTAGAAAACATGTTGGTGTTCATGTTAATGATCAGTAGGATTTTTCATAGAAGACCACAAGGTCTTTCATAGTACTCCGTTAGGCCCTCTCATAGAAGATAAGATGAGCAGAACAGAAGGACTTCTAGCAGAATACTTGTAAGACTTCTATAAGTCAAAACAAGTGAGAGTAATAGTAGGAAGTGGACGATCGTGTGATATCCAATCCTGGACACTACACACAGAAAAAAATTGCCTCTCTAACATATTTTGCAGCAAACATATATTTGTTTGCAAGCAGTCCCAAACATATGTTTGGGTCCTGCAAACAAATATATGTTTGGGTGCAAACAAATTATATGTTTGGGTGCAAACAAATACAAACCCAAAAGCCACAAAAAAACAACCACATGCACCAGTGGGCGCTTTCTGAGAGCAAGGGAGCGTAAATGCCAATGTGAAACACTTCGAAATGTATGCTCACTTGCTCTCAGCAAGCGCTCACTGGCTATTTCTAAGATGTAAACACATTTATAAATGGGGGTGTTTTTTATTGAAGAGCATCGGAGAAAAGCAATGCAACAAAGACACATAGGTACATACAAAATTCCAAGGAAATACGTAACACACTTTAATAAATGAAAAACTGAATGAAATAATTTGTAAATAGTCACACTTTTAAAAAGAAAAAATATATAGAAACATCGTTGAACGCTTCTCCTTAGTTGTGAAATAAAACACATTTTCCTCAAAGTTGAAATCATTAGCAGGGAATCGGCATCTGGAATCAAATGATGATGTAATGTATTAAATAAATATGGATGTACCATATTTCAAATATACATATGTATGTATATAATTACCAATATTAATAATTCCATTCACCTTTTCGATTCAATTATAAAATATATTGTTCATTTAATTTACTAAAAAGCACAATTTCTTTAAGAAAACACAAAACACTGAATTATTCACTCACTTTGCCGTCTTTATTCTACGAGGGTATTTAAAGAACTAAAAAAAAGAAGACAATTTATATCATTTTCCTCTTCGCTTGCAACGTTGGTTAACAACAACAAAACAAGAAACACACGTGTTTGACGCATACACGCCACCAAAGCAACAAAGTTGCTTCTTCGCTTCTACGTCTTCTATTATAACATACACACAGCTCTTAATTGTAAAACAGCATTCCGCAGCACAGTGGGAAAAAATGCAGATCTAGCGTGCAGAAAATAAAAGTCGATGTTTTATTATATGTTTATCCATAATTATTGTAAGAATAGCTTTAGATTGACAATTTTACTTCATTTATTGATATACTCGTACTTGGTCGATTTGTATTTTTATATATTTTTTTGGTATAACTCCCATAGGGCGGGATTTTAGCCGCATTATCCAACTAAAATGACTGAAATTTGGCATTTGGTCTTCGTTGGTGGTATAAAATATTCCGACAGAGAGTTGTCGGTACAGGTCCATTTTTGATATAACCCCCATAGGATGGTACCGCCCGATTTAAGTAATTTTGAAGATTTTAACCGCATTATCCAACTGAAATGGCTGAAATTTGGCATGTAGTCCTCATTGGTGGTATAAAATATTCCGACAGGGTTTTGTCGGTAAGGTCCACTTTTTGATATAGCCCCCATAGGAAGGTACGGTCAGATTTTGGTAATTTTGAAGATTTTAGCCACATTATCCAACTGAAATGGCTGAAATTTACCATTTGGTCTTCATTGGTGGTAAACAAATATTCCGACAGAGAATTGTCGGTACAGGTCCACTTTTTGATAAAGCCCTCATAGAAAGGTACCGCCCGATTTTCGGTATTTTTAAAATGTCACCAACATCATCTAACCAAAATATCTGATTTGAATGTACATAGTTTATCGTGGAGGGTATAATAGGAGTTCAAAATAACCCCCTTCTGCACTTTTTATACCCTCCACCATAGGATGGGGGTATATTAAGTTTGTCACTACGTTTGTAACTACTCGAAATAATCATTGTAGACCCCACAAAGTATATATATTCTTGATCAGCGTACACATCGATATAGCCATGTCCGTCCGTCTGTCCGTCTGCCTGTCTGTGGAAATCACTGTCCGAACGGATTGACGTAGGTTGATGAAACTTTGGGAAAATATATTATATGTACGTAGAACTTTTGGTATTGAAAGCGGGCTATGTAGGTCCACGATTTCGTATAGCCCCCATACAAAATGACGCGTGACGCGTCGTCGTTTTAAGGAGTTTTTAAGATATTTGTCCCACTATACCACCGAATTGGTTGTAATTTGGTACTTTGTGTCTCCAGAGGCCAAAAAACATTCCTACCAAAGTTGGGTTATATAGGTCCACGTTTTGGTATAGCCCCCACATAAGGTTGAAATTTGGTATTTAGTCTTTTTAAGGCTTGTAAAACTTTCCCCCAGAAATTTGTAGGTATAGGTCCACGCCATCATATAGCCCCCATAGAACGGTACCTTCCGAATTTCGGTTTTTTGAAGGTTGTGGTCACATTAGTCCACCGAAATGGCTGAAATTTGTGGTGGAGGGCCCGGCCAAACTTAACGCTTTTCTTACTTGATAGTAATAAAAACTTGTATTTATCGTGGGAACCTTAGAACGGACTTTTTCATTTTGTAATTTCTTATCTGCTATGCCGTAATTAATTCCAAGTGATATCTCATCCTATTTATCAAAATTTTTCCGATAATCGTAGTTTTATTTGAACCAAACTTAAAAAAAGCTCCCTTCCCGAATTGGCATATATTCTAAAAATTGATATAAAAATTTAAGACATTATTCTAGACAAGATACATAAAAAATAAAAAAGAATCAAAGCTAAGCTCGACTAATTTCCCCTATTTTAATTGAAGAATTTAAAAAAAAATTGACCTTAGATTTATTTACCCCGAACATCTAAATTAAAATAACTTATGGGTTATAAAGCTATTTAATTTATTTAAATACCATTATATCAAAAATACAAAAGTTTCCGAAATAATATATTCACAGAACTCACACGTCTATCGCAATTTTACAGCTAAATAGGTCATCGTTAACATTGTAAAAATATCAATTTTAAATGTACCGTTATTCCGTTCTGATTAACTATTTCTAATTATTACATATGGCGTTGAGTACAGTCAAAACTCTAGTTCAATACTGCACTAGCGTTTCATAGTTTCCTTCAAGTCCATTTTTTGATTTTCTGCACGTTAGATCGGTATTTTTTCCCACTGTTCTTAGCCGCGAGAGCACTGTTGTTACTCTCTTTGACAAACATCCTCTATCCACCCATAAAAAATATGTTCTAACATAAAAAATATTTTGCTACGCAAACAAATAAAATTGAAATATGTTACAATATGAGACAAACATATATTTGTTTGGAGACAAACAAATTAAATTTTGATTCTTATTGGCAGTTCTGTTGAGATGTGTGTTTACTTATTATTTTTAAAGTAAGCTAGCTTAATCTCATATTTGTTGTTTCCAAATTTAAAAACAACAAGTTTTTAAAGTGGATTTAGTTAAAATTGATTTACGTTGAGATTTCTGTTGAAGTGTAGGATTAAGGCAGTAATCTTATCTCAGTAATCAAATTTCAGGATTCCAGCTCTATCCATTCACCCAAATATAAATTGTACTAATTTTGAGTAACATTTACAACTTTTCGTGCACTCATAGTTCGAATTTCCAAAAACCCTTTGATACATCTTTCTTACTCTTCATCAGTGGTCCTCAGTCCAAATTTGCGGAATCCAGCTCTCTCCGTTCACCCAAATCCCCATTGCATCAAATTTAGTACCATTTAGTACTTTTCGTACCCATAAGTACGAGTTTCCAACACCGCCTCAATCCTACACTCACAGTAATTTAAATTCCAAATTTCAGGAGTCCATATCTATCCGTCACCCAAATCCCTATTGCACCAACACTGAAAGAAAAAGCTTCATAATATAAACGAAATCAAACAATGAAATTTGTCATTGATTTTGAGCCAACGTAGAGCTTCATTGAATAAACGAAAAAAGTTTCATTGAAGTAAAATTAACGAACTTGTTCATTAATGCAATGAAACTCCTTCATTGATGCAATGAAACCTCTTCATTAATGCAATGAAACTTCTTCATTGATGCAATGAAACATCTTCATTAATGCAATGAAACTCCTTCATTGATGCAATAGAACCTCTTCATTAATGCAATGAAACCTCTTCATTAATGCAATGAAATTTCTTCATTAATGCAATGAAATACTTTCATTAATATAATGAAATATTTTCATTAGTGTGATGAAATACTTTCATTGATGAAAAGAAATACTTTCATTAATGCAATGAAGCCTTACGTTGGTTCGAAATCAATGGTACATTTCATTGATGTAACGTAAAATTTCATTTATGTTATGATGTCATTTCATACTCACGTAATGAATAAATATTAAGCCAATGTTAAATATGTTTAATTCAGTTTATTGAATTAGTTGTGACCATGGATACAAGACGATATTTTTAATTCCTTAGGTATTAACTACATACATTAATGAAACCATTGATCATTGTCATCTGTAATTAAAATTGAAGGAATAAACAATTTGCTAACTAAATAACTGGTTTTCTACACAATAAGTTACCTTCATATTTTGCCGCTGAGTAATCCCCTGTGTACGTCCTTGATGTTGGGATACAACATACAAAATTCACATAAAACAACTGTACACACAAAAACTACATGAAAGAGTTTTAGTTTAATATTTGTATTTTGTTTTCACATTAAACACTTCATACCTACTTTCAACGAAGTTTATGATCCTATTGGGCGTTGTGTCACCAGTAAGTAAAATTGAGAATCATAAAAAATGTTAGTAATTTATTTGTCTTATGAAATGTCCTTCCTGAAAACTATATCATTAATATTTGGAGCCAACTAAAAACATCAAATATATCCAATTTTCCACCATTTTCTTAAAAGATGTTTGAATACTAGTTTTTTTAAGCACATACTATTTAGCATAGTTTCAATACTCACATATTTCTTAAATTTAAAGAAATAAAAACTTTCATTACATCAATGAAATCCGTTTCATTTATTCAATGAAACCAAAAATCATTAAATTTTAGTTAACGTAAGGTTTCATAGCATTAACTAAACATTTCGTTGTAACATTTCATAGCATCAATGAAAAATAATCAATGAAACCCGTTCATTGATACAACGAAGCATTTTTCTTTCAGTGAAATTTAGTACCATTTAGTTATTTTCTTCTTTATTTGCAAATCCGTATTCGGATATTAGCGATCATAAAATGTTAATTATTACAGAGTTATTTAATTACATATTATAAAGTTAAAACATTTCATTCAATTATAGCTAGTTCTCTGTTTCTTGCGGCGCTTAAAAGGCTTATTTCATCTTGGTGTCCTGTCCATTCCTGAATGTTTTTCATCCATGTTATTTCTCGTCTTCCTCTTGGTCTGCGACCTTCAATTTTGGTTCTTATAATAGCTTGGAGGAGATTATATTTTCTATTTCGCATAATGTGTCCTAAATAAGCAGTTTTTCTCGTCTTTATAGTTCTGATAGTTCTTTTGGCACACATAAATACGAATTTTCAAAACTACCTGCATATCACAATTCTACGTTCCTACAGTATTCCTAATTCCAAATGTAAGAATTTCAACTCTATCGGTTCACCCAAATCCAAATTGTCCCATTTAGTACATTTCGCATACAAGAGTACACATATTAAAAACCACCTCTACGTATTAACCGTACTTCTCAATTTTGATTCTATATCCGTTCAAATAATACAAATGGTACCAAATTTAGTGCGTGTTATTACTTTTCGTATACTTATAATTCGATAGTTTAAAAACAGTTCGGTACGTCTATCCTATATTCCATCAGTGATGTTCATTCCAAATTTCAGAATTCTAACTCTACCTGTTCGGCAAAAACAAATGGTACCATATTTAGTACCTTTTATTACTTTTCGTAGCCATCACCCAAAATTTCAAGATTCTAGCTTCAGCCGTTTAGCTTGGCCGTTGATTATCAGTCAGGCAATGAGTCATCATTACTCAACTCTTTTATAAGTATAGATTTAATACTAAATTCGCACTACAGGTAAAATAATAAAAAAAAATTATTTAACATAATAATGCTCCTTAAAAATTCTTTAAAATATTCACAAAAATTTATATGGGAACATTTTCTCGTGTATATTAAAGTACACAACAACCATGAAATTTATATTATTTTACACTTACACTCTAGCAAAGCTTAGAGCGAAATAAGAGAATAAAATATAGAAAAATATATATTTTTAGTTACAACAATTGTTTATACGTTTTGTGACAATGTGTGAAAATGTAATGTGTCGCCTAAATATAAAATGACACACATTCATACATATTTATATGTAATCATATGTATGTTCCAACAGATGTATGTAATCCTATGCATATCTAACACTATTTATACGAACATCGCTCTCTGTTGGCACGGAAATGCAAAGCAATGCACAAAACGTTATGCATGACTCTGTGAGAATAGCACTACCGACGAACGAGCAACTGGGAAATGTGACGCCTTAGGATATTCAACGGAAAAGTGAATTCAACTTTATTACCGGCGCTAAGCATGAACGAAACTCAGTCCTCTGTTTTGTTTGCTCGATTTAGTGTATTTTGTCATCGCCGTTATATTTGTTGTTACTGTTTTTCATGAATTTCCTCGTATTTCCCATTCAAATGAATTTTATAGTTTTGTATGGAGGCAGGCAGTAGCACAAACAGTTGGGTTGATACATATAATTTAGACACCGAAAATGTCTTTGTCGAACTTCGTTTGTATTTATACTTGAACGATAATGAATTTTAACATTTTTATAATACCGCACATATGCTTTGAAAAAATTTTAAAATTTGTAAAACTAAAGTTCCATTAAAATCTTTGGATTTGTAACCACAAACAATATGTAACTATAGGCACACGCAAAGTTTTAGGTTTTGGCCATAGATTTCTATGTACGTAACCACTTACCGAATTTGATGGTCCTGTAACAATAGAAAAAGAAAATCGGATTAAATTTTAAATATATAAATTATATATGTAAAAATTTTGAATGTTATAGCATGTTTATTGGGTGATAAGTTTTTTCAAACATCATATTCTTGTATTATATTTCGATGAGTTTTCTTAAGATTAGATAAACTCTTAGATATAGGGTGCTACGATAAAAAAACCTCACGCACAATAATTATACAATCTTATTTATCAGTATTTTGAGCAATCTTTTGCATAAGCCTTGCATAACAATGATTGCACGCTTACGGCACTGGTTTGGTTTGGGTAATGCGTATTGGAGACTCATGAAAAATTCGCAAATTCGAGACTTATGGAAATTCGCTGCTGTCTTTCTTTTCCAAATACTCAAGGCAAGTTAAGGAAGGCGATACAAAAGGAGAATTCAGGCCCTATGCTTCATTTGCTTCTCTATAAAGTGTAACGACAAGTTCCCTCTCTATAGCTTGGATAGCTTGCGGGGGACCACAGTCTTATAGTGACTGAGAGAGTAATAACGCACGATTATTTGGGCTTTAATCAAAAGTTCGAGTTTATTAGGGGTTTGTTTCTGACAGGACGCTACGGACGCCACAGAGGGTTAGGCGCGAGGGCAGATTTCTACTTGGGAGACCCAAGGGCTACGGACGCCACAGAGGGTTATACGCGAGGGCAGAGTTCTAGGTTGGGGACCCAAGGGCTACGGACGCCACAGAGGGTTAGACGCGAGTGCAGAGTTCTAGGTTGGGGACCCAAGGGCTACGGACGCCACAGAGGGTTAGACGCGGGGGCAATACTAGAAACTAAGGGGAAACACCACTCTAACTCACCTGGGGTACTTTGTTTGGGTACTTGTTTGCTTCACTGTCCACTTCACGACTGATCCCTCTTCAATTACCTGATGTCCTTTTATAGGAAAATCTGGTGATACCTATTACTCCTTAAATACTTTAATTAAATTTGTGTTTTGATTCTTAGGGAACCTATTACCCTCTGGTGATAGGTACCACCTATTACTCCCTCGTGACCTTGGGTTTTGTCGGCCAATGACCCTAATGTACAACATGGGTAGACAGTTACATCATGTAATTCATATTTATTTATGAAATTCAATTATTAATTATATAATAATATTTCAATACCCAGAGAATGTGTGGGCGAAAACGAAAGTATTGACTTTCGTCATCACAAAAGAAAGCGAACATTTCAGGTGCAGATTAGCAGATCATGTTCCATCAAACGTTTCCGGGGGTCGCTAACTTTAGAGAGGTTTACGTTTGGCGTTCTTAATGGTGAACGCTCGGCACATGTTAGCTCACTACTTTTAACGGGTGTTAAAAACTGTTCCCCAGGTGACATCAAGGGGTGGTAGGTGTCTACTTGAGACGAAAGGGGGACCAAGATAAGTCCTGGGCTTTGCCAAGATAAAGTCGGTCAGTGCCGTTGCTTGTTATTTTTCATCCCATATGACAGGAGATATGTTTGGTCCTCGGTTGCAGAATTTTTAAATCTGGACACAGAGGGATCAGAAACAGATAACTGAAAAAATTATACGAAGTAACATATTTGCGATGCTGGGGTGTTGTTTTTTATACCCTCAGCATTTATGCTAACGAGGGTATATACACTTTCATACGGGCAAAATGTGCCTCATCGAAATAATGGTTTCAGACCCCAAGTATGTTTGGACGAAATGTGTTTCAGACAATTTGGAGTCGATTGAGCAATGTCAGTCCGTCTGTTTTTCTGTCTGGCTGGCTGGAGCGCACGATAACTCTCTAACGGATGAACCGATTCGGTTCAAATTTTGGCTTTCGTAATACTTTGTGCAAACTTAGTTTAAGTTCGAAGATGGGCTATGTCGGTCCACTCCTTCCGGTACCTCCCCCACAAAAGTTCGAAATTGTTCGGAACATTTGTGCGCACAATAACTCTTGCAGGGAATAGCCGATTTGGTCCATACTTTGCCCATTGTGAAACGTGTACCAGACTTTGATAAGGTTTCAATATGGACTTAATCGGTCCACTCCTTCGGGTAACTCCCACACAAAAATTCTGAAAAGTTCAGTTTAGGGGCATCTGTCGAATCGCTTTGAATTTTGTTTTAGCAACTTGTATTCACTGCCCTCCATACGACGGTAAAAGTTTTATTAGGGGCAAGTCAATACTTCCTGGGAAAATAGCCTGAAAGTTACAAAAACCCCTATGACACCGTGTGAGGTGGTTGGAGGGCAAGATGACTCTAGAACGGATCTGCCGAAACGGTCCAAAATTTAGCCTTAGTCATATTTTGTCCAAACATAGTTTAAGTTTGAAGATAAGCCATATCGGTCCACTCCTTCAAGTATCTCCCCCACAAAAGATCAAAAATGTTCTTTGTTCATACGGTAACTCTTAAAGGGAGTGGCCGAATTGGTCCATACTTTACACATCCTAATATATATACTAGATATAGATCAGGTTCAAATATGGACTATATTTGTCTACTCCATCCGGTACCTCCCACATAAAATTTCGGATAAGTTGAATTTAAGACATGCTATCGAATCACGTTGATTTTTGTTGAAGCAACTTGCATTCGCTACCTCAATTCCGATGGTAAACGTTTTTTCAGGGGTGAGGCCATACTTCTTGAGCAAACATCCCGAAAGGTGTAAAAACCCCCTATGTCACCACATGTAGTGGCTGGAGATCCACTTCCATAGTGGTCAATGTAGATCTATTCCTTTTAGTATCTCCTCCCCAAAACTTTTGATCTATAATCCTAATGAACATTTTTGTCGGTTCAAATTCCCAAAATTTTTAAAAACCCCCAAATACATAGGTTTTTTAGGAAAAAAAATTGTTTCAATATAAACAGGCTGAGGGTATATCTCTGTCGGCAAAGCCGACTGATTCTTTTTTATTTATTTTTTTTTTTTTTTTGCCTCTTTATAAATACCGTTCTGCATTATTCTCGCCTTTTCCGTTGGTCCTAGTGCATATTTGCTTTGCCTTGGTGTAGTTTTGTAAGGACTTGGCAAACTATGAGTTCCGCCAATATACCTTTTTGCGCTTTGGTCCAGCGTTTGCTTTGGACATTGCTTTGTTACAACAGGCTGTAATCACCGACATTATAGGGTTTACTGTTTGTTCGGCATACCATGTTTTGGTGATTCCCTCTGGTATCCTGTTTAACTACCGAACTATAACGGGTCTATTGAGTTTATTCCGTATTATGCTTGTTTGTGTATGTCCCCAGGCAAACATACATATATGTATGTATTGACGGTCGCTAGATGTGTAGGTATATAACATTCTCTACTGGATAGATAATTTTGTTAAGTAAGTTCTGAAAAGCAAAATCAACATATGGGATAGTTCTCTCAAAACATAGGTGTTTAAATGATGGTTTGTTCACTTGTTTTTAAACCCTCAGCATTTATGCTAACGAGGGTATATACACTTTCATACGGGTAAAATGTGCCTCATCGAAATAATGGTGTTAGACCCCAAGTATGTTTGGACGAAATCCGTTTCAGACAATTTGGGGTTGATTTAGCGCACGATAACTCTCGAACGGATCAACCGATTCGGTCCAAAATTTGGATTTCGTAATCTTTTGTCCAAGTTCGAAGATGGATTATATCGGTTCACTCCTTCCGGTAACTCCCCCACAGAAGTTCGACAATGTTCGGAAAATTTGTGCGCACGATAACTCATGAAGGATGTAACCGATTTGGTCTACACTTTGCACACCGTAAAATGTCTACTAGACTTAGATGAGGTTCCAATATGGACTCAATCGGTCCACTTCATCGGGTACCTCCCACACAAAATTTCGGAAAATTTCAGTTTAGGACTTGCTCTCTAATCTCTTTGATTTTTGTTATTACAACTTGTATTCGCTGCCTCCCATACGACGGTACTAAATTCATCAGGGGCAAGTTCATACTTCCTGAGAAAATAGTCTGAAAGGTGCAGAAACCCCTATGACACCGTATGTAGTGGTCGGAGCGCAAAAACTGATCTGCCGACTCGGTCCAAAATTTGGCATTCGTAATATTTTTTCCAAACTTAGTTTAAGTTCGTAAATAGGCCATATCGGTCCACTCCTTCAGGTACCTTCCCCACAAAAGTTCAAAAATGTTCGGAAAAAGTATACACACGATAACTCTTGAAGGGAGTGACTGATTTGGTCCATACTTTACACAACCTAACAGATATAGATCAGGTTCGAATATGGACCCTATTTGTCCACTCCTTCGGGTACCTCCCTTACAAAATTTCGGCTAAGTTCACATGAAGACCTTCTCCCGAATCACTTTGATTTTTGTTAAAGCAACTTGCATTCGCTGCCTCACTTAATACGGCAAAAGTTTTTTTCAGGGGCAAGTACAAAACCCCTATGGCACCATATGTAGTGGCTGGAGAGCACGATAAGTCTCGAACTGATTAAAATTTGGCAGTCGTATTTTGTCCAAATTTAGTTTCAGTTCGAAGATTGGCAATAGCGGTCCACAACTTCCCCTCAATATTTAAAAATGTCACTAAAATGGTATGGGTGACGTAGGTGATGAAAGATACCAAGGAACGGTCCTGACCGGCTTTAACAAGTCAAAGCCCAGGATTTATCTTGCCCCCTCTCTCATCTCAAGTGGACACTGACTTACACGTGGTGTCACCGGGATAACTGCCTTTAATACCCTTTAAAGGTAGAGAGCTAACATGCGCCGCGCGTTTAAAACTTGGGTTTGGGCGTCGGGTTAGTGACGCTCCCCTAGAAAAAAGCAGCCTACTATGAAAAAACTGAATATATAAAGAAAAACAAACCCATCTAAAGATGACGACGACCGCAAACGTTTTAAGGACCATGAATCGAATCTGCACCTGGAATGTTCGCACACTTTATAGAGAAGGTACCGTATACGCATTGGCAGATGTACTTGAAAGGTACAAGATCAATATAACTGCCATACAGAAAATACGATGGATTGGGAAAAACTTCACAACAACACCTAAAGATGATGCACTGTATTATAGCTGCAATGACACAAAGCATGAGTTTGGTTGCGGTTTTGTAGTTGGACGGAGGTTAAAACATCTCGTCTCCAGCTTCACGCCAGTGAATGAAAGACTTGCTACAATACGGATAAAAGCTAAATTCCTCAACATTAGGTTTATCTGCGCTCATGCTCCAACCGAAGACAAGGACAAACAGACAGACAAAGATATATTTTACGAACGCTTAGAAGAAACTTATGACAGTTGTCCTGCCCATGGCGTTAAAATTATACTAGGCGATTTTAATGTCAAAATTGGAAAGGAGAATATCTTTGACCCAACAGTCGGGAAATTCAGTCTCCACAATGAAACATCTGACAATGACATGAGGCTGATAGACTTCGCAGCGGCAAAAAACATGGTAGTTAGCAATACCAGATTTAAGCATCTCGATATTCATAAGGGCACCAGGCTGTCTCCAGTTCAAAGAACAATAAATCAAATTAATCATGTTGTGATAGATGGAAGACATTCATCGAGCGTGTTGAATGTACGATGGTTCCGAGGTGCAAACATAGACTCGGACCACTACCTTCTTGCAGCAAAGGTACGTACCTAGCCCATAAAGTACGAACAGACAACATACGCAAGTTGGACGTCGGTAGGCTGCAAATACAACAGAAAGCCACAGCATATTCCACTCAACTGGGCCAATTGCTTAATGAAAGCACTACTCGTCCCGATAACATATCAGCAAAATGCAAAGTATTGGCCACTCCATGCAAACAGCCGCAAAATCCATAATTGAATACCAGAGATCTCTAAGGAATCCAAGGTATGACCAGGAGTGTCATGCTGCTACCGAAGAGAAAAATGCGGCATATAGGGCTACTTTACAATCAGTAGCAAAGCGTAGCGCACGAGGGAGGTATAGGGAGAAAAGGAGAGAGGAGAAACGTATTTTCCGCAGGAAAAAGAGAGAAATGGAAAAGCGGGATTGTGAAAAAATCGAGATCTACTGTACATCTCGATTTTTTTCACACTCCCGCTCAGAATGAAGTCCGAAAATTCTACCAAAGGGTGAAACATCAAACTGATGGCGTTGGAACTGGCACATCCTCCTGTAGAGCGCAGCAAGGTAATCTGGTAACTGATACAGATAGTGTGCTAAGGATATGGAAAGAGCACTTTTCCAAACTGTTGGTATCCAATAGTAGCGAAGTCGACGAAGATACCACAGATCCAATCCCAGAAGATGGTTTTGAATGTATACCACCCGGCCAAGATGAGGTAAAGACAGCAATAAACCGACTGAAGAATAATAAGGCAGCAGGTGCTGATGGCCGAGCTGTTTAAAACCGGAGGCGACACGCTGATAAGGTGTATGCATCAGCTAGTTAGCTCCATTTGGAAGGAAGAACGCGTAGCCGACGATTGGAACCTGAGCATCCTGTGCCTCGTCCATAAGAAAGGAGATTAGACTTTATGCTCCCACTATAGGGGCATAAGTCTTCTCCCTATTGCCTACAAGAGAGTGTCAGGGATATTGTGCGAACGGCTAAAGCCCATGGTCAACGAAATAATTGGACCATACCAATGCGGCTTTAGACCTGGCAAGTCCACCATTTACGCTGCGGCAAATCCTGGAGAAGACCCAAGAGATGCATGTCGACACCTACCACCTTTTTGCAGCAGCCTTCGACAGCCCGCTGCGTTCAAAGGTATTCCAAGCTATGTCTGAATTTGGTATCCCCGCAAAGCTCATTCGGTTTTGTAAAATGGCTTTAACTGACACAATATCTTTAGTTAAAATAGGAAAGAACCCCTCCGAAGAGTTTTGTAACAAAACAGGTTTCAGACAAGGAGACAGCCTTTCGAGTGATCTCTTCAACATCCTGCTGGAAAAGGTTATACGAAGGGCAAGCGTCAACAGAAGTGGCACAATCTACACCAATAGCCACAAGTTACTTGCTTATGCTGATGATATAGACATCACGGGACGATCAGTAAAGGAAGTAACCGATACCTTTATGAAGGTCGAAGGAGAACCTGCTACAGTGGGTTGGCGGTAAACGGCGAGAAGACCAAGTTGATGGTGTCGACATGCGTCCATTGACCAACTGGCCAACTGTTGAAGTTGGTTCCTATAATATTGAGGTAGTAAAAGACTTCGTCTACCTCGGCACCTCCGTAAACACAACAAACGACATCAGTTGTGAAATAAAAAGAAGAATTGAATTGGCCAACAGATGCTACTTTGGTTTAAGTAAGCAGTTTAAAAACAAAGCCACATCTCGTCAAACAAAAATAACGCTTTACAAAACACTGATACTACCCGTGCTGATGTATGGTTCCGAAGCCTGGGTATTTGCGCAAGCAGATAAGGCAGTGCTTGGCGTGTTTGAGAGAAAAATTCTTCGTAAGATCTACGGGCCAATCTGCGTTGACGGTGAATATCGACGTCGTATGAACCACGAGCTGTATCTGCTATACAACGACATCAATATAGTTAAACGTATCGAGATGCAGCGGTTGCGCTGGCTAGGCCACATAATAAGAATGCGCGATGACGAACCCACTAAAAAGGCATATAAATTCGGGCCATATTGCGGTGCACGCAGAATTGGGAGGCCAAAGAATAGATGACGCAAACAAGTGCATGAAGAGATGAAAAGGCGCGGTATTCTAGAGTGCGAAGCAACATATAGAGAGAAATGGAGATCTATTCTTAGTTCGGCCTATGGAACAAATGTTCTGTAATGGGTCAGCTAAGTAAATAAGAAATATTTTGTCCAAATTTAGTTTAACTTCTATAATGGCCTATATTGGTCCTCTCCTTAGGGTACCTCCCCCACAAAAGTTCAACAAATGTGTTTAAGTGCAGTTTAGAGTCTGTTTGAAGATTCTTTGGAAATGTATACTGATGCTGTTCGTTGTGGCCCTTTTTACAGCCATATTATATTTTCCGTGGACAAGTCCACGCATCCTGGCAAACTGGTCCAAAAGTTATACGATGACCCACTGAAATTGCTATTGGGCGCGATATCTATCGAAAATATAAGATCCACTTCGATAAAGAACTATTTCGGTGTATGCCTTTTAGTACCTCCTCCGCAACAATTTTGAACTTTAATCCTAATTCACATTTTTGTCGGCAAGTTCAAATGTCCAAAAAAGGCCACAAATTTCTGAAAAGACCCTAAATAGGCTGATAGAGATATCTCTATCGGCAAAGCCGACTGATAATTTTTTACTAGTTAGCTATCATCCCACTAAACGTTTCATAATATATCCCCACGTTTATTGACATATTTTTCGATTATATGATGATGTAGGCATATGTTTCCTGTACTTTTTTCGGCAGTAGTGAGAGTGCGACTTCCATCTGAGCATTTTACCTGGGCGAAATTGCATTGCTTGTCTTGCCGCAAATAAGAATACACGACCATCTGACGGCAAAGCAGAATTTAAAGCATTTTTTTAAATTATTAAATTCCGATGGCTTAAATTTAAAAAAATTTCTGTTTAGTTGAAAATTCATTTCAGCGGAAAACTTTTTTCCCTATTCTAAAATTAATAATTTGTAAATGAGTTTTACAAAATATCTGTTCGTTGGTTTTTTAATTCAGCAGACTATTAAAAATAGACAAAAAAGGCGAGGAAAAAAGTCATCGTCGAAAAATAATTTGAAACAGTCATAAAGCAAATGTTGATTTGAAGTTATTACTTTGATTTTACATTGTTGTGTTGTTTTATAAAAAGTTTACATACACGCTTAAACACATACCTACATACATACATATGTATACATGATTTCCATATAGCCAAATATATATGTATGTGCATATATGAAAAAAGCTCATATGTTTGCCTAGCATGTAATTTATTTTACTAAATCAAATATTAAAATTCACATTCACTTTTGTTTGTGTGTTTGTAAGTGTGTGAGGACATAAGATAGAATGTGAGCATGTGTTTGAAAATTTGATATACCATCTCATACCGCCGCCACACACACCAAATCCAAATATTCAACTTCAAAAAGGAAAACTGAAAGTTAAAATCTGCAAAACGATTTGGCAAACGGCAGCAGCATTGAACGGCATGCCATTGCAGCACAGCAAGAGAGTCAGGCAGCAGCAGCAACAACAAAAACAGATGTTAAATGTGGCCAACGAAATAGAAACAGGAAAGACAACCGACAAAATTCCCCAAAAAATAAATTTGAACAACAAAAAGATTCAAATTCCAATTCCGAAAAAATAGAGCCACAAACATTTGTTCCATTTTCAATCGCAAGGAAGGGTAAATGAGGTATATTCAGCTTGGACGAATTTTAAAAGCCCTTCTGGGACGAGACCGCAGGAGACGATTTCGTCAAAAGTTTCATATCTCGGAATTCGAGTGCTACATGGGAAATGGTACGAAAAAAGTCCTCAACATGAGTAGATTGTCAACATGATCATATATATGATGATCATTATAATATTGACATAATTCTGCCATGTTACAAAACGCATGACATACCCAATACCCTAACAAAATCTCTATATGGAACCTACTAAACAACATCACATACAACATGAAAAAGATTATGCAGGCATTTACCACCGGAACTGCGAGGTTTTGAGGCTTCTCTATGGCCAATAACAACAACATCAATGTACATACATACATATTTGGATAAGCATTCGAATATTGTCCTTGTAATATTCGCATGAACATTGGTGTGTGTGTGTGTATATATAAGTATATGATGTTGGCACACATAATTCAGTTACGATTCTTTATGATGACAATGCGTTTAAAATTGGTTTTAAATATTTGCTACAAAATTTGCATAAATATAAAAATGTTTCGTCCTCATTTTGTGCATATGTATGTGCTTGCCTGTGTGTGTTACTGTGTGTATTAAGGTACTTTATATGGAAATTAGAAAATGTTTAAAAAGCAAAATCGAAAAAGTTTAGTTCCTTTATTGCCAATTTAAGGCCAGTCTGTCTGATCCTTGGATAAAGGTTAGTGTAATTACAATTTTATTGTTATGTCGTTATGGAAGTCTTATTGGGGATAATCCGTATTAGTTAGTTACAGTGAGATGGTAACAGTTAGTAAGTCCACTTAAGTAAAAATAAGCTAAGGAAATTCTAAAGGAGTTGGGTTAATTTAAATCATTAAAATACCAAATACGATATTATGGAGTCAGCTAGGGTGCCTTCTCGGAAGAAGCAAGCTTATCGATATCTACAAAGTTAACTGAGAACTGTCGTGTTTTTTAGGCGGAGATACTGGTCACATAGGAAGCTTGTAGTATTTAGTCAAACGACGCTGTTAGCGTTAAAATGAAATACTGTTTCATCAAAGTTGGTGAAAGTAAGTAGAGAAGAATTTGCAAGTGTCTACCTAGAGTAGGGTGTCTGCATAGAATAGTTCTCACATGTCATAAAGGATTTGCCAGGACTTGACTAGATAGTGCACGATATTCTTCCAATGAACCGCTAAAAGTGCCAGTTGCCAACCAACGGGAGTAGTTGCACAAATACAGGGTAGTTGAGACAAGCGAAAAAGTCTCTTAGATCTTCTGAGTTATCCTAATTTATCAGGCTGGATACAATCCCTAATCATCATAACGAAATGATATTCATTACTAGAACACAGTGGTTTTCAAAATAGTATATTCATTAGGGCTGGGGGGTTTGCATAGAATGAAAAAAACCTAATCGGGCACGTCGCGTTTCTGATTCCTAAAACTGTACTGAGCAAAATAGTCCACTAGACCGTGAAAATCGAGCCTCCCGATTTTGACTTGAAGTTTTTTATCCAGTTTTTTTATAAAACAAAAAACAAAAACCCAAAGGAAGTGAATCTTAAATCCTCTATCCACTTTCGTAACAATATTTATGGAATTATACAGCAAATACTAGCTGACGCGGCTCCGTTTTTTGGGTTCTCCGTGTTAACCTTACCTATCCATCTACCTAAATTAGCGTTTCTCGCCTTTTGCAAGTGGGAAACCTTGCTGAAAATTTTTGCCTTTATACACTTTCATACGGGCAAAAAGTGCCTCATCGAATTAATGGTCTTAGACACCAAGTATGTTTGGACGAAATCCGTTTCAGACAATTTGGAGTTGATTTAGTCATATGTATCCGTCTGTCTGTCTGGCTGACGGAGCGCACGATAACTCTCGAACTTACCAACTGATTCTATCCAAAATTTGGCTTTCGTAAAATTTTGTCCAAACTTAGTTTAAGTTCGAAGATGGGTTATATCGGTCCACCCTTCAGGTACCTCCCCACAAAAGTTCAAAAATGTTCTGGAAAATTCTGAGCACGATAACTCTTGAAGCGAGTAAACGATTTGGTCCGTATTTCACCAGACATAGATGAGGTATGAATATAGACTTTATCGCTCCACTTCTTCGGGTACCTCCCACACAAAATTTTGGATGCATTGAGTTTAAGCCCTTCTCTCGAATCACTTTGATTTTTATTGTAATTACTTGTATTCGCTGCCCCCATTACGACGGTACATGTTTCTTCAGGGGCAAGTCCATACTTTCTGACGAAATGGCCCGAAAGCTGTGAAAAGCCCCAAAGGCACCATGTATAGTGGATGCAGCGCACGGTAATCTCCAACGGATTAACCAATTCGATAAAAAATTTGGCAGTCGTAATATTTTGCGCAAACCTAAATCAAGTTCTAAGATGGACCGCATTGGTCCACTCCGTTGGGTACCTCCCTCACAACAGTTTAAAACTTTTTGGTAAAATGGTGCCCACGATAACAAAGGCAGTAACCGATGTAGTAACGTTGGAATATATACTATATATGTCAACTCTCAATCCCACGGCAGCGGGTTCTCTGTACCGGATTGACCCGGGACCACACAACATCAGCTTTCCGGCCAGCGGCTGCCACCTCAGTGTACATGTGTTTGTATTTGTTTCGTTTTTCTGTGCTGGGAGCAGCATATCCTGGAATGTCTGCTCCGGATTCTTTTGGTCCGCGCCGGGACGGAGGAAAACCCAGGACCAATATATTTGTGCTCGGTTTGTCACATCCGCATTTTCACTCATATCCAATCTTCGGTGAAATGCAATAGATGTCAGGAGTGGGTGCAGTTAAGGGGTTGCTCTGGACTTGTCCACGCGAGGGACTCCGATATGGACTATGTTGCTGCATGCTGCGCGAACACAGCCCCCTTGTTGTTCCAATCCCGGAAAATGCATCCTTTTTGCAATTTAATTGCAATGGACTCCGTGGTAAGATCGATGAAATAGTGGAATTAAGAATCGGAAGAAGATCAAGGTCGCGGCGGTGCAGGAAACTATGCTGAACGACAACAGCTCAGTACGTTGAGATGGTTGCAACGTAATAAGGAAGGATCGCACCAGATGTGGAGGTGGGGGATTAGCGTTCCTTTGGCACCAGTCTGTTCAATACAGACCTATCTCGCTTGTGCCTGCCTCTAACGATCCGTACATGGCATATATGGGGGTGGCAGTCAGGTGTGGAACTGCCGAGATAGAGTTGCTGAACGTATACATCCCGCCGAGAAATAGCTGTATCTCAGATTATAAGCCTGACATTAGCCCGCTTTTGGAAGGTCATAATCGTCTGGTCCTGGTGGACTTTAATGCGCATCATGAGATGTAGCATACGGCCCTCGTAAACGACCTCTGTATAACGCTGGCTGAGCAGATGGATAGCTCTACGTTTTGCTCGGTCAATGAGGACGCCCCAACCAGAATTAGAGGAGCGTGTCACAATTCGCCAGACATAACCATCGTGTCACCAGGTCTGACAAATGACTTCAACTGGCAACCCGTCATTTCCTTTGGATCAAACCATCTCCCCATAATTACCCAATCCATCTGATGTTCGGGTAGCGGAAAGGACGTTCCGAGACATCATCAATGCTGCAGCCGCTCGCCACATACCTGCTGGTCGAATACCCAAAGTAAGACCAAATTTCCCAGCAGAGGCGACGGGATTAGCAAATGAGGGTAATGAGCTTCGTCGAACCAACCCCGACGACCCCAGAGTCAGGGAGCTGACACTGGAAGTTAACAGTCTGGATGGCGAACATAAGCGGAACAAGTGGTTAAATCATCTGAAGAGTTGCAACATTGGAGCCGGTATAAGTAAATTGTTGGCAATGGTTAAGCCACTCTCGAACCCCGGAAGGAGGGATGACAGGACCTCAGTCACGTTTGGCGACATTACGTTGACTGACCCGAAGAGGTGTGCAAGTTACTTCAATCGACAGTTTGTCGAGCACCCCGAGAGTGACAGGGCGAAGAGAAGAGTGTTACGTCGCATTAGATCTCTTCCTGCCGAGGATGAACCACCACAGTTTACAATGGATGATGTTGCGAATGCCATCAGGAACGCTAAATCATCCAAAGTGTTGGGCCCTGACGGAATTTCCATGGTAATGTTGAAACAGCTGGATGAGCCGGGAATGGAGTATCTCACTAAAGTTCTCAACCTGTCGCCAGCCACCCTTATTGTTCCCGAAGTCAGGAAAATGGACAGGGTGGTCCCGCTACTGAAGCCAGGCAAGGATGCCAGCAAAGGTGAATCGTACAGGCCAACTACGCTTTTGTCACCTGTAGCGAAGACCCTTGAGGCCTTAGTCCTCCCCAGCATTAGAAATAGCTATCAAGTTGGCGATCATCAGCATGGATTCCGTAAGCAGCACAGCACGACAACAGCGCTGCACGCCATCTCCACACTTATTAGTCGAGGACTCAACCAGGATCGGCCGAGTGATAGAACAGTGATGGTGGCGCTTGACTTATCAAAAGCCTTTGATACTGTCAAGCACTCCACGCTATTCGAGGACATCGAGCAGACCCTCCGTCCAAGTCTGAAACGTTGGATAATCAACTATATGTGTGGTCGCCAGTCGTATGAGGAATTCAGGAACAAGAAATCCAAGCCCCGTAGAGTGAAACAGGGAGTTCCCCAAGGAGGGGCGATATCTCCGGAACTGTTTAACCTCAACCTTTCCTGAATTCCGCCCCCTTCAGACGGCATTGAGATCGTAACGTATGCGGATGATTGTACGATCCTGGCGTCAGGTACCTACCCTGATGACATCAGTGAGAGACTGAACTCCTATTTAACCGATCTTACCACCTTTTTCCACGCGATTAATATGCAGATATCCGCCACTAAATCGACGGCCACTCTGTTCACCACATGGACGACACAGTATAGAAGAGAGTTGAATATCAGGGTCGATGGTAGCAGAATTCCGTCGACAAACTGTCCCAAAATTCTGAGGACATATTCGACACCACTTTCACGTCGTCCTCGCATGCCACAGCTATCTGCGATAAAATGAAATGTAGGAACAAGGTCCTCAAATCCCTAGCCGGCAGCACTTGGTGTGCAGATAAAGAAACCTTGTTGACCACATATAAAGCGATAGGTCGGTCTGTGGTTGGGTTTGGTCCCCGAATTTATGTGACACGCAGTGGGATAAGATTCAAATTTGTCAGAACGCCGCCCTGAGGACAGCAACAGGGTGCCTCCTCAAATCTACAGTAGATCATCTAAATGAGGAGGCAAATATTCTTCCAATATGGCAACATAATGAGATGCTGCTGGCCACCGATACACCCAGACATACCCAGACATATCAGGAAGGATATTCATGCTCTAGAGACGGAGTTCCAGCAATATAGGAGAGAACCTCTAGATCAACAAGCATATCAGGCAGGTTTGAACATCATTCACACGGACACAGTTGCCAAGGCCATAAGCAATTATTGTGTGAATGAAGTCATCGGAGTGCATCCCTCATCTATCGCAGCTGAAAAGCGTCAGCTGCCACGACAAACCAGAGTAGTTTTGGCTCAATTACGCTCGGGATATTGGGCGGGAATTGATCGATACTAAGCACCTACTCAACTGGCTCGCCAAACCTACTCATCTAATTCTAGTGGATCTGTGGTTTTCATCCCATCGAAGCAGATACTTTCCTGGAACTGGAGATAGACCCAGAGCCAGATTAAACAGGAGAACGAACATACACACATAATAATAAAACACTGTTACAACAACTCCTTAGGGTATCTCACGCACTAAATTTAGGAAAAGTGCAGTTTAGGACCTACTCTCAAATCGTTTTGATTCTTCTTGCAACAATTACGCTCAAAATGAACAGAAAACTGTAAAAAAACATTACGGCCATAATGTGTAGTGGCTGGTGTACACGACAACTCTGGAACCGAATGCTGCGTTGGTCCACACTTTGCATATCGTAATATTTCTTGGAATATTAGATGAAATTCGATCTCGAAATACTTTGTCCAAACTTAGTTAATATACAAAAGTGGGCACTATCGGTCCACTCCTTGGAGTACCACCTATAAAACATTTTTGTGCGGTTAAGGGTCTGTTCGAGGATGCTTTGGAAATTTTTACCGAAGGTTCGCCTGCTGGCCGTGTTTACAGTGACATTATGTTTTTCTTTTCATGTTTACTGTTAAAATGGTCCAAAACCTTTAAATTATATGGTGACCGACTGAAATGTCTGATGGGCGCGATATCTATCGAGAAGAATGATTCCCAAAATAAGACACACGCCCAAAATTCTGAAAACTTTATAAATACATATCTGTCGGCAAAGTCAACTGATACTTTTTGATTGTTTTATATTTCTGTTTTATCTCAGTTTCATAATATTATCTCTAATTTTTTTAGTTTGTTCGCCGAAGCAATCATTTTTTATTTTCAACATTATACATATCCAAACTCCCAACACAATACAATTTCTCCTTTTCATGCTTTAAACTAAACGATGCCTTTTCAAATATTCTTAACAATCCATAAAACAGAAAATGAATACCTTTTGTGATGATAACACATAAATCCATGATTATTAACCATAATTTCAAGGTCACAAAAAAGGTCTTCGACTTCGATGACCGACCAGATATGAATAAAAAATCGATCAATCATATTTTTAAGACGAAGAAAAAAGGATTCTCAACAATGACCGTGTAAATATATTCATGTGAATGGATCCTGTACTTGTCCGTGCTGTCCGGCTACTTTGCTTTTATTTGAGTGGCTATTAAAGCAATTCGTAGGATGGCATTATGAGAGTATATCATGTCAAGTTCAACAATATGGTTTCACTCACTACCACACCCAACACTTATCACATTTAGTAGAAATGCCTCTACAATTTTGGTTATGACTTTGTGAAGTGGAGAGAAAATGCAAAAAATTCAACACTTGAACGACTCACCCACATTCAAAGGGAGAAAATATAGAGATTATATTTGTGTCGTGCATGTGTGTGTGTCTGGGACTCTAACAAGGAAACAAAGGAGGATATTTTACAGTTAATGCCTTTTGTTGCCGTTTTTGCAACAGTAACAACAACAATAATAAGCATCATGGCAAACGTTGCCAATGACGACGATACTTTTCGAATATTTATGAGTTTGCAAAGTGCCACTTTCGCACTCATTCAACTCAATTTCGGGTGATGTTCGGCCTGAATGTCCGCCTGGTAATACGCCCATCTTTTTGGTTTTACTTCGCAGCCATGAACATGGACTAAATGTGGTGAATAGCTGTCATCCGGTAATGGTAAGAAGCCCCTGCAACAATAATCCATTTGTTGGCTGACTTGCAGCTTTTGGAATTGTGATGAGGACATCATGTTTGCCGCGCTGCTTCTGCCAATGATGATGAGATTGCAAATATGCTTTGCAAAACTGTTACGCAGGCAAGTGTTGCCAAGTTGTCATAAATAGTATTTGTTCAACAATCCAATGGCCCATAAGCGTGGATTTTTAAACAATATTTTTTCAGCAATCCCCACAACCACAAGCGTGGATTTTTAAACAATATTTTTTCAACAATCCCCACAACCAGAAGCGTGGATTTTTAAACAATATTTTTTCAACAATCCCCACAACCAGAAGCGTGGATTTTTAAACAATATTATTTCAACAATCCCCACAACCACAAGCGTGGATTTTTAAACAATATTTTTTCAACAACACTGCAACCACAAGCGTGGATTTTTAAACACTATTTTTTCAACAATCCCCACAACCACAATCGTGGATGTTTAACACTATTTTTTAAACAATATTTTTTCAACAATTCCCACAGCCACAAGCGTGGATTTTTAAACAATATTTTTTCAACAATCCCCACAACCACAAGCGTGGATTTTTAAACAATAGTTTTTCAACAATCCCCACAGCCACAAGCGTGGATTTTTAAACAATATTTTTTCAACAATCCCCACAACCACAAGCGTGGATTTTTAAACAATATTTTTTCAACAATCCCCACAACCACAAGCGTGGATTTTTAAACAATATTTTTTCAACAATCCCCACAACCACAAGCGTGGATTTTTAAACAATATTTTTTCAACAATCCCCACAACCACAAGCGTGGATTTTTAAACAATAGGTTTTCAACAATCCCCACAACTACAAGCGTGGATTTTTAAACAATATTTTTTCAACAATCCCCACAACCACAAGCGTGGATTTTTAAACAATATTTAACCAACAATCCCCACAACCACAAGCGTGGATTTTTAAACAATATTTGGCCAACAATCCCCACAACTACAAGCGTGGATTTTTAAACAATATTTTTTCAACAATCCCCACAACCACAAGCGTGGATTTTTAAACAATATTTTTTCAACAATCCCCACAACCACAAGCGTGGATTTTTAAACAATATTTTTTCAACAATCCCCACAACCACAAGCGTGTATTTTTAAACAATATTTTTTCAACAAACCCCACAAACACAAGCGTGGATTTTTAAACAATATTTTTTCAACAAACCCCACAAACACAAGCGTGGATTTTTAAACAATATTTTTTCAACAATCCTCACAACCACAAGCGTTGATTTTTAATCAATATTTTTTCAACAATCTCCACAACCACAAGCGTGGATTTTTAAACAATATTTTTTCAACAATCCCCACAACCACAAGCGTGGATTTTTAAACAATATTTTTTCAACAATCCCCACAACCACAAGCGTGGATTTTTAAACAATATTTTTTCAACAATCCCCACAACCACAAGCGTGGATTTTTAAACAATATTTTTTCAACAATCCCCACAACCACAAGCGTGGATTTTTAAACAATATTTTTTCAACAATCCCCACAACCACAAGCGTGGATTTTTAAACAATATTTTTTCAACAATCTCCACAACCACAAGCGTGGATTTTTAAACAATATTTTTTCAACAATCCCCACAACCACAAGCGTGGATTTTTAAACAATATTTTTTCAACAATCCCCACAACCACAAGCGTGGATTTTTAAACAATATTTTTTCAACAATCCCCACAACCACAAGCGTGGATTTTTAAACAATATTTTTTCAACAATCCCCACAACCACAAGCGTGGATTTTTAAACAATATTTTTTCAACAATCCCCACAACCACAAGCGTGGATTTTTAAACAATATTTTTTCAACAATCCCCACAACCACAAGCGTGGATTTTTAAACAATATTTTTTCAACAATCCCCACAACCACAAGCGTGGATTTTTAAACAATATTTTTTCAACAATCCCCACAACCACAAGCGTGGATTTTTAAACAATATTTTTTCAACAATCCCCACAACCACAAGCGTGGATTTTTAAACAATATTTTTTCAACAATCCCCACAACCACAAGCGTGGATTTTTAAACAATATTTTTTCAACAATCCCCACAACCACAAGCGTGGATTTTTAAACAATATTTTTTCAACAATCCCCACAACCACAAGCGTGGATTTTTAAACAATATTTTTTCAACAATCCCCACAACCACAAGCGTGGATTTTTAAACAATATTTTTTCAACAATCCCCACAAGCGTGGATTTTTAAACAATATTTTTTCAACAATCCCCACAAGCGTGGATTTTTAAACAATATTTTTTCAACAATCCCCACAACCACAAGCGTGGATTTTTAAACAATATTTTTTCAACAATCCCCACAACCACAAGCGTGGATTTTTAAACAATATTTTTTCAACAATCCCCACAACCACAAGCGTGGATTTTTAAACAATATTTTTTCAACAATCCCCACAACCACAAGCGTGGATTTTTAAACAATATTTTTTCAACAATCCCCACAACCACAAGCGTGGATTTTTAAACAATATTTTTTCAACAATCCCCACAACCACAAGCGTGGATTTTTAAACAATATTTTTTCAACAATCCCCACAACCACAAGCGTTGATTTTTAAACAATATTTTTTCAACAATCCCCACAACCACAAGCGTGGATGTTTAAACAATATTTTTTCAACAATCCCCACAACCACAAGCGTGGATTTTTAAACAATATTTTTTCAACAATCCCCACAACCACAAGCGTGGATTTTTAAACAATATTTTTTCAACAATCCCCACAACCACAAGCGTGGATTTTTAAACAATATTTTTTCAACAATCCCCACAACCACAAGCGTGGATTTTTAAACAATATTTTTTCAACAATCCCCACAACCACAAGCGTGGATTTTTAAACAATATTTTTTCAACAATCCCCACAACCACAAGCGTGGATTTTTAAACAATATTTTTTCAACAATCCCCACAACCACAAGCGTGGATTTTTAAACAATATTTTTTCAACAATCCCCACAACCACAAGCGTGGATTTTTAAACAATATTTTTTCAACAATCCCCACAACCACAAGCGTGGATTTTTAAACAATATTTTTTCAACAATCCCCACAACCACAAGCGTGGATTTTTAAACAATATTTTTTCAACAATCCCCACAACCACAAGCGTGGATTTTTAAACAATATTTTTTCAACAATCCCCACAACCACAAGCGTGGATTTTTAAACAATATTTTTTCAACAATCCCCACAACCACAAGCGTGGATTTTTAAACAATATTTTTTCAACAATCCCCACAACCACAAGCGTGGATTTTTAAACAATATTTTTTCAACAATCCCCACAACCACAAGCGTGGATTTTTAAACAATATTTTTTCAACAATCCCCACAACCACAAGCGTGGATTTTTAAACAATATTTTTTCAACAATCCCCACAACCACAAGCGTGGATTTTTAAACAATATTTTTTCAACAATCCCCACAACCACAAGCGTGGATTTTTAAACAATATTTTTTCAACAATCCCCACAACCACAAGCGTGGATTTTTAAACAATATTTTTTCAACAATCCCCACAACCACAAGCGTGGATTTTTAAACAATATTTTTTCAACAATCCCCACAACCACAAGCGTGGATTTTTAAACAATATTTTTTCAACAATCCCCACAAGCGTGGATTTTTAAACAATATTTTTTCAACAATCCCCACAAGCGTGGATTTTTAAACAATATTTTTTCAACAATCCCCACAAGCGTGGATTTTTAAACAATATTTTTTCAACAATCCCCACAAGCGTGGATTTTTAAACAATATTTTTTCAACAATCCCCACAAGCGTGGATTTTTAAACAATATTTTTTCAACAATCCCCACAAGCGTGGATTTTTAAACAATATTTTTTCAACAATCCCTACAAGCGTGGATTTTTAAACAATATTTTTTTAAACAATCCCCACAAGCGTGGATTTTTAAACAATATTTTTTCAACAATCCGCACAAGCGTGGATTTTTAAACAATATTTTTTCAACAATCCCCACAACCACAAGCGTGGATTTTTAAACAATATTTTTTCAACAATCCCCACAACCACAAGCGTGGATTTTTAAACAATATTTTTTCAACAATCCCCACAACCACAAGCGTGGATTTTTAAACAATATTTTTTCAACAATCCCCACAAGCGTGGATTTTTAAACAATATTTTTTCAACAATCCCCACAACCACAAGCGTGGATTTTTAAACAATATTTTTTCAACAATCCCCACAACCACAAGCGTGGATTTTTAAACAATATATTTTCAACAATCCCCACAACCACAAGCGTGGATTTTTAAACAATATTTTTTCAACAATCCCCACAACCACAAGCGTGGATTTTTAAACAATATTTTTTCAACAATCCCCACAACCACAAGCGTGGATTTTTAAACAATATTTTTTCAACAATCCCCACAACCACAAGCGTGGATTTTTAAACAATATTTTTTCAACAATCCCCACAACCACAAGCGTGGATTTTTAAACAATATTTTTTCAACAATCCCCACAACCACAAGCGTGGATTTTTAAACAATATTTTTTCAACAATCCCCACAACCACAAGCGTGGATTTTTAAACAATATTTTTTCAACAATCCCCACAACCACATGTGTGGATTTTTAAACAATATTTTTTCAACAATCCCCACAACCACAAGCGTGGATTTTTAAACAATATTTTTTCAACAATCCCCACAACCACAAGCGTGGATTTTTAAACAATATTTTTTCAACAATCCCCACAACCACAAGCGTGGATTTTTAAACAATATTTTTTCAACAATCCCCACAACCACAAGCGTGGATTTTAAAACAATATTTTTTCAACAATCCCCACAACCACAAGCGTGGATTTTTAAACAATATTTTTTCAACAATCCCCACAACCACAAGCGTGGATTTTTAAACAATATTTTTTCAAAAATCCCCACAACCACAAGCGTGGATTTTTAAACAATATTTTTTCAACAATCCCCACAACCACAAGCGTGGATTTTTAAACAATATTTTTTCAAAAATCCCCACAACCACAAGCGTGGATTTTTAAACATATATTTTTTCAACAATCCCCACAAGCGTGGATTTTTAAACAATATTTTTTCAACAATCCCCACAAGCGTGGATTTTTAAACAATATTTTTTCAACAATCCCCACAACCACAAGCGTGGATTTTTAAACAATATTTTTTCAACAATCCCCAGAACCACAAGCGTGGATTTTAAACTATATTTTTTCAACAATCCCCAGAACCACAAGCGTGGATTTTTAAACAATATTTTTTCAACAATCCCCACAACCACAAGCGTGGATTTTTAAACAATATTTTTTCAACAATCCCCACAACCACATGTGTGGATTTTTAAACAATATTTTTTCAACAATCCCCACAACCACAAGCGTGGATTTTTAAACAATATTTTTTCAACAATCCCCACAACCACAAGCGTGGATTTTTAAACAATATTTTTTCAACAATCCCCACAACCACATGTGTGGATTTTTAAACAATATTTTTTCAACAATCCCCAGAACCACAAGCGTGGATTTTAAACTATATTTTTTCAACAATCCCCAGAACCACAAGCGTGGATTTTTAAACAATATTTTTTCAACAATCCCCACAACCACAAGCGTGGATTTTTAAACAATATTTTTTCAACAATCCCCACAACCACAAGCGTGGATTTTTAAACAATATTTTTTCAACAATCCCCACAACCAGAAGCGTGGATTTTTAAACAATATTTTTTCAACAATCCTCAGAACCACAAGTGTGGTTTTTAAACAATATTTTTTCAACAATCCCCACAACCACAAGCGTGGATTTTTAAACAACAGTTTTTCAACAATCCCCACAACCACAAGCGTGGATTTTTAAACAATATTTTTTCAACAATCCCCACAACCACAAGCGTGGATTTTTAAACAATATTTTTTCAACAATCCCCACAACCACAAGCGTGGATTTTTAAACAATATTTTTTCAACAATCCCCACAACCACAAGCGTGGATTTTTAAACAATATTTTTTCAACAATCCCCACAACAACAAGCGTGGATTTTTAAACAAAATTTCTTCAACAATCCCCACAACCACAAGCGTGGATTTTTAAACAAAATTTCTTCAACAATCCCCACAGCCGCAAGCGTAGATTTTTAAACAATATTTTTTCAACAATCCCCACAACCACAAGCGTGGATTTTTAAACAATATTTTTTCAACAATCCCCATAACCACAAACGTGGATTTTTAAACAATATTTTTTTAACAATCCCCATAACCACAAACGTGGATTTTTAAACAATATTTTTTTAACAATCCCCTGAACCACAAGCGCGGATTTTTAAACAATCCCCTCAACCACAAGCGTGGATTTTTAAACTATATTTTTTTCAACAGTCTCCACAACCACAAGCGTGGATTTTTAAACTATATTTTTTTCAACAGTCTCCACAACCACAAGCGTGGATTTGTAAACACCACTTTTTTAACAATCCCCACAACCAAAGCGTGGATTTTTAAACACTATTTTTTCAACAATCCCCAAAGCCGCAAGCGTGGATTTTTAAACACTAGTTTTTCAACAATCCCCAAAGCCGCAAGCGTGGATTTTTAAACACTATTTTTTCAACAATCCCCAAAGCCGCAAGCGTGGATTTTTAAACACTATTTTTTCAACAATCCCCAAAGCCGCAAGCGTGGATTTTTAAACACTATTTTTTCAACAATCCCCAAAGCCCCAAGCGTGGATTTTTAAACACTATTTTTTCAACAATCCCCAAAGCCGCAAGCGTGGATTTTTAAACACTATTTTTTCAACAATCCCCAAAGCCGCAAGCGTGGATTTTTAAACACTATTTTTTCAACAATCCCCAAAGCCGCAAACATGGATTTTTAAACACTATTTTTTCAACAATCCCCAAAGCCGCAAGCGTGGATTTTTAAACACTATTTTTTCAACAATCCCCAAAGCCGCAAGCGTGGATTTTTAAACACTATTTTTTCAACAATCCCCAAAGCCGCAAACATGGATTTTTAAACACTATTTTTTCAACAATCCCCAAAGCCGCAAGCGTGGATTTTTAAACACTATTTTTTCAACAATCCCCAAAGCCGCAAGCGTGGATTTTTAAACACTATTTTTTCAACAATCCCCAAAGCCGCAAACATGGATTTTTAAACACTATTTTTTCAACAATCCCCAAAGCCGCAAGCGTGGATTTTTAAACACTATTTTTCCAACAATCCCCAGAACCACAAGTGTCGATTTTTAAACAATCCCGAGAACCACAAGTGTGGATTTTTAAACAATCCCTACAACCACAAGTGTGGATTTTTAAACAATCCCTAGAACCACAAGTGTGGATTTTTAAACAATCCCAAGAACCACAAGCGTGGATTTTTAAACAATCCCTAGAACTACAAGTGTGGATTTTTAAACAATCCCTAGAACCACAAGTGTGGATTTTTAAACAATCCCTAGAACCACAAGCGTGGATTTTTAAACAATCCCTAGAACCACAAGTGTGGATTTTTAAACAATCCCTAGAACCACAAGTGTGGATTTTTAAACAATCCCTACAACCACAAGTGTGGATTTTTAAACAATCCCTAGAACCACAAGCGTGGATTTTTAAACAATCCCTAGAACCACAAGTGTGGATTTTTAAACAATCCCTAGAACCACAAGTGTTGATTTTTAAACAATATTTTTTCAACAATCCCCAGAACCACAAACAAAAAATATTTTTTCAACAATCCACCGGATAATAAGCCTGGACTTTCAAACAATATTTTTTTAACAATCCACCGGATCATAAGCCTGGACTTTTAAATAATATTTTTTCAACAATCCACCGGATAATAAACCTGGACTTTTAAACAATATTTTTCAACAGTCTACCGGGTCATAAACCTGGACTTTTAAACAAAGTTTTTAACAATCCAACCTGGATTTTCAACAATCAACCGGCCCATATGCGTTGATTTTTAAAAAAATCCACCGAGCCATAGGCGTGGATTTTTGAAAACTATTTTTCACTAATCCAACGGGCCATGGACGTGAATTTTTCAAAAATATTTTTTTCACTAATCCACATGGCCATAGGCCATATTTTTTCACTAATCGCCTTAAACATCAGCAATATTCAACATTTTATATCAAACACGATGCGATGAGGCGAGCCTTGGTCTTTACGCGTAAGTTTTGATGCCCGATGCGTATCGATTTAAAGCCGATTGCTAGTCAGCTTTATTGTCATTTTATGTGGCACGCATTTGGTTTTTTGTCCCCATTCTACTTCCGTCCTTCTTGGGACACACGATGCTTAGACGCATGTAAAATATTCTTGTGGTATTGTGGTTGAGAAAAAAGCCCAATAATTGTTGGCAAAATTTCTGTTGCTACTCAATGGTGGCAGGACATGAGTGCTACAAAAATTTGTTTTTTTTTTTCCTTTTGAGACATTCATGACAACCATGAATTTGCGGCAATTGATGGTCTAATTACGCCACCACCATGGAAAATGCCCTGCATCAGCATCACTCACTCTCATCCATTATGCATAACATTCGTCTAAAAAAGAGGAACAAGAAGAAGAAAAAACAAACAACAACATCAGCGATGTTTGCCTTTTTGATCTATGAGAATGAAGAGATGAATGGATATGTGTGTGCGTGTGTGTTTGTTGGAGGCAACATCATGTAGGCGAATGTCCCCAAGTGAAGATAGATGGCTGATGCATAGTCCAAAGAGATGCTTACTAACATCCTCCCTGCCAGCAATTGGAAGTTAGTTTCGCACTCCCTCGCCTAAGAGGTCACTCCGGAGACACCCCAAGGAAGATCGTCGGTGAATTACACAAACAATTTCTATAGCCTTATTGTGATTACGTTTTATCGCGTATGCCGACACTTCGGAGTGACTTCTGAGTGACTTCCAAGGCGATTGTTTACATTTATTTAATGATTCAACACATTTGAACAAATATAGAACATTTTCTATCTGATGATTATATGAGACGGTGGTGCAGTGGTGAGCACACTCGCTTTGCACTCTGAAGGCCCGAGTTCGCTTCCCAAGTCAGGCAAAAAAAACATCAAATTTTTAAAATGACAAAATTAATGTAGGCGGAAATTGCAAAGAATAATTTCTCTAAAAGAGAAGAGAAATAAAAAAATAAATAAAAACAAAAAATTCAAATAAAAAAAATATTTTTTTAATTTCTAGAACTATCGCGGAAATGATCTTCTAGAAGTGTCGCTGGAGTGACTTCCAAGGCGACACCCCGGCGTGGTTCATTTCTTCACAACGGAGGTCACTTCAGGGTGACTTCTGCGACTATCGCCGCGACTGTTTTCATCGCCCTGGGCGACACGCCTGAGTCACTTCCGCGATAGTTTTTGCTTGCAGGGCTGGGACTCACACACCAACACACACACAAAACATAGCCAACATCACCACGAACATTGCATGACTTTTGTTTTCAAAATGCAAATGAGCCAAATGCTTAAGGTCTCATTTTTTGATATTCATGAGTGCCGTCCGTCGCCTTCCCGCCGCGCGCCTTTGTGCCATATTTTCCAAAATACTTCCTTCCTTCGCAACGAATGAAATGCAAACCCACATACTTTTGCCATAAAACTTACCAGTCAACGCTTTAAGATTAACGAGCATTTAAGAGGATTTTCCAAACTCCCTCCAACTTGCCTAGCCGGAACAGTTTTGCTTTAATTTCTTTTTTAAAACAAATTGTTAAAGTACATCAGAAAATTCTCCTCCCCCAATCTCCACGTCCTACCTAATCATCTTTGTCTTACATGGCGTATGAGTAATTTCAATTGTGGGTTTGACTAGATGATGACTTGGTAGCTGACTGACTGTAGTTTGAGTTTTCGGCGTTGTGATGAGTGCGCTTGGCATTTAATTCTTTTTCTTGTTGCTGCCATTCGAAAGCAAATAGCCCAGCGGGAAAGATATACTAAGTTAAACAAAGCCTTTGCAACATATTTGGAATTGTTTTGGAGATTTTTTTTTCTTCAAAAAAAAAAAATAAATAAATACTAGAATATTATTGTGTTGAATTCAACGAATGAGAAATGGAAAATATATTTTGAAATCTTCAAAAGGAATCATCACTAAGGAGTGTTCTATAGATAGAAGCCCACTCAAAGAGGTCTTATAGAGGTAAGCTTTATATATAGTAGCGATATTACTACAAGGGCATTGTAAACATAGAAGGCTCTATAAAATTAGGGTTATGACTGTTTTCCACCTCATATCCCTGTATCATATTTTGATGAGCCTTTACCTAAGATTAGATAAAAACTTAATTATAAGGTGATTCGATAAAAAAGTTTACGTACAAAAAGCTTTTAAAGTTTTTACATAAGAGCTTTTTTGAAAATTGTTTGGAGTCACTTTAAGCGCATATATAATTCAAACCAATCTTTAAAACCACGCGACATGATCTAACTGACATAAGCTTTTGATTGACTCTACGATTCAATTATGGTTGGGAACATGTTGATTGATGATTGATTTATCCGATGGCGACTATATGATGGGGTTCGGGAACTCGGTTGATGACTTTCGCGTACGGCTATTGTAATGACTGCTCAAAATACTGCTAAGATTTCATATAAACTTCTATGTACATTTACGATCAGGAAACCAACATCCTTGTGAGAAATAGAATACCGAAGTCTATATGTATAACACGCCGCTGTATGGGACAGGAGTCCGAAGTCTCTTTATCTATATATATAAAAGAGCAGTGAGGTGAGGTATTCACTGACTGACTGACTGATTCATCACCGCCCAGACGAAACCGCTGAAGCTAGAAAGTTGAAATTTTGTTTGTAGGTTGCTGTTGGTGTGTAGGGGTGAGATAAGGCTGGGTTTTTGGAAATTCGACCCAGAAGTGTACGAAAAGTACTAAAAGGTACTAAATATAGTACCCTTTGTATTAGGGAAACGGTAATAGCTAGAAGTCTGAAATTTGGAATGAGGGTAACTGATGGAGATCTAGAAATATGTACCAAAGGGTTTTTGGAAAATCGACCTCTAAGTGTACGAAAAGTACTAAAATTTACAAAATTTAGTACCAATTGTATATTTTGAACGGATATAGCTAGAATCATGGAATTTGGTATGGAAATCAAGGTTGGGAAATGGTGTTGATGTAATTAAATGTATTTGGAAAATCGTACTAATGTGTACGAAAAGTACTAAATGATACTAAATTTAGTACAAATTATATTTGGGTGAACGGATAGAACTGGAATCCTGAAATTTGAAATTAAGATTACTGTTGAAGTGTATGATTGAGACATGAGGGTGATTTTGGAAATTCGTACTTATGTGTACGAAAATTACTAAATGGTACTAAATTTAGTACAATTTGGATTTGTGTGAACGGATGGAGCTGGAATCCTGAAATTTGAAATTACGGTCAATTGTGGAGAGTAACGAAGAACACTTTTTGGAAATTCAAACTATAAGTGCACGAATAGTACTAAATGGTACTAAATTTAGTACAATTTGGATTTGGGTGAACGGATTGAGCTGGAATACAGACATTTGGAATGGGGGTTACCGATGAAGAGTAACAATGAAAGGTTTTTGTAAATTCGAACTATAAGGGTAAAAGTACTAAATGGTACGAAATTTAGTACAATTTGGATTTGGGTGAACGGATAGAGCTGGAATCCTGAAATTTGGAATGAGGATCACTAATGAAGAGTAAAAATTAAAGGTTTTTGGAATTAGAACTATAAGTGTACGAAAAGTAATAAATGGTACTAAATTTAGTACAATTTGGATTTGGGTGAACGGATAGAGCTGGAATCCTGAAATTGGTAATGAGGGTCACTGATGGAGAGTAAAAAAGAAAGGTTTTTAGAAATTCGAACTATAAGTGCACGAAAAGTACTAAATGGTACTAAATTTAGTACAATTTGGGTTTGGGTGAACGGATAGAGCGGGAATACAAACATTTGGAATGAGTGTCACTGATGAAGAGTAACAATGAAGGTTTTTGTAAACTCGAACTATAAGGTTACGAAAAGTAATAAATGGTACTAAATTTAGTACAATTTGGATTTGTGTGAACGGATGGAGCTGGAATCCTGAAATTTGAAATTAGGGTCAGTGGTGGAGAGTAACAAAGAAAGGTTTTTGTAAATTCGAACTATAAGTGCACGAAAAGTTCTAAATGGTACTAAATTTAGTACAATTTGGATTTGGTGAACGGATTGAGCTTGAATCCTGAAATTTGTAATGAGGGTCACTGATGGAGAGTAACAAAGAAAGGTTTTTAGAAATTCGAGCTGTAAGTGCACGAAAAGTACTAAATGATACTAAATTTAGTACAATTTGGATTTGGGTGAACGGATAAATCTGGAATCCTGAAATTTGGAATGAGAATCACTGTTGAAGAGTAAACATGAAAGGTTTTTGGAATTCGAACTAAACTTATACGAAAAGTACTAAATAGTACTAAATATAGTACAATTTAGATATGGGTTAACGAATAGGGCCGAAATCCTGAAATTTGGAATGGGGGTCACTGATTAAGAGTAAGACAGATGTACCAAAGGTCGAAAAGTCCTAAATGGTAGTGAGTTTAGTATGATTTGGATTTGAAGAGCTGGAATCCTGAAATTTGGAATTAAGATTACTGTTAGAATATAGAATTGAGATATGGAGGAAGCTTTGGAAAATGGTACTAATATGAACGAAGCAGTACTAACTGGTACGGAATTCGCTGTATTTGCGTGAACAGATTACTGTTGGAGTGAGGATTGATGTAGTTTTGGAAATTCATACTTATGGAAAAGTGCTAAATGGAACTACATTTTCTATAAATTGGGGTTAGGTGAACGGATAGAGCTGAGATATGAAAGTACATTTTGGAAATCCGTGTACGAAAAGTGCTAAATTGTACAAAATTTGGTACCTTTTGGTATTTGTTATATGGTAGAGAATTTTGTACAATTTGTGACTTTGTAAAGGGTAGAACTGGAATTTTGAAATTCCGTACTAGATTAGCAATTGGTGTTTAGAGTGGAGGTAGGGAGGAGGTTTTGAAAATTCGTACTTATTTATACAAAAAGTACTAAATAGTACTATAATGGGTTTCAGGAGAACAGATAAAGCTGGAAAAGTGAATTGGGGTTAGGATATATGTTGAATATAAGGAAGTAATCTTTTAAAATACACTAAGTCGAGAGGTACCGTTATATGGGGATATACGAAAACGAGGATTTTTATGGTAATTTTGGATTTTTATGGCCATTTTGAATGCCGAAAATTTAACGGACCTATTCGGGTTCTGGGCAAAACCGCTAAAGCTAGAACCTTGCATTGTAAATATGCGTGATTGTTGTTGTGAAGGAGTGAGATAAAGTTTAGTGTTTGGAAATTCGTACTGGAAGGGAATGCTGTGTTAGTGAAGGGTTAAAACCAGGAGTCAAATCTGAAATTTGCAATATGATACGTAGTTTTGGAAATTCGAAATAAAAAATATGGTAGTTGTGTAGGGATGCGATACTTCCGTTTTTTTTTTGTAAATTCTGACTACAATCGAAAAAAATATTGTTAATAAAAATAGGTCTTAGTACAACAGAATCTCCAGTATTCACCATTCCCGTATTAAATATTGTTTATATATATTTTGTTCCCTTTCCGCATACGAAGTAGCGGGCATTTGCTAGTAGGACAACAATACGAAGTCTCTGCATGCAAGGTATAAAAATGACAGAAATAATTTGAATAGCTGAATACCTTTACCCTGTGACTGTACAAAAATAAATAAATAAAAAATTGTTAAGTTCGGCCCGGCTAAACACTTTATACCCTGAAGCATAAAACATTTTGAACTGGGATGATATAAGTAGTTTCCTTTCTTCTTCACAATTTTAAAAGAGATAATGTTCAATTACAAATAGTTTAGTCAATACTCCAGACTTAAAACAATCAAAATAGTCAAAAAATCTAAATAAAACCCTAAAACTACCAAAAACCGAGAGGTACCAAAAATCTATAATATAAATAGGGCATAGAATGTTCAGGTTCCAATCGTCCGTTAACACGTTCGCGGACGTGAATGCTATAGCATTCCGATGCAAAATGACGTGAATGCTATAGCAGCCTTACAGGCTCGATAGTCAAGCGGCTTTCAAGGCTCTCAAGTCATGGACCATAAATTCAAGAGCTATTCTTGATTGTAGGAGATCTCTGCAGGATATACACGATATCGTAAAGCTATGTTGGGTTCCGGGTCACAGCAACATTATGGGAAACGAGGTAACAGATGAACTGGCTCGAGGTGGTTCTAAGTATATCGAAACCGTTCGGCCACCGATGTGCCACTACATCGGAAAACTTCGGGAGATCTTCAATGAGAGAGCACAGGAAATATGGCTATTAGGGCTGAAAATCGCGGTGGGACTTATAACAGGTCACTGCAGAGTGAGATCTCTAACTTCAAAATGGGACAACGGTGGCACTGACTACTGCAGACTATGTGAAGATGCGGAGGAGATAGAGACTGTCGAACATCTATATACAGAATAGTACCCATTCCTGTAGGATAATGCTAAATACCGAAATTCGGGCGGTACCGTTCTACCGACACATTTCTGGGAAAAAAGTTTCGTAGCCTCAAAGACGTAATGATGGAAGACACCAAGGAACGGTCCTGACCGGCTTTATCTTGGTCCCTCCCAGGATTTATCTTGGTCCCTCTTTCATCTCAAGTGGACACTGACCTCCCCGTGGTGTCACCTGGGCAGTTGCCTTTAACACCCGTTAAAGGTATTGGGCTAACATGTGCCGCGCGTTCACCTATAAGAACGTTAAAAACTTGCGTTTGGGCGTCGGGTTAGTAACTCTCCCCTAGAAAAAAGCAGCCTACTATCAAAAAACGAAAGAAAAGAAAAACAAGCCCTCTAAAGTTGACGAACCCAGCAAACGTTTTATGTTAAATGTTCGCACTCTTTATATAGAAGGTGCAGTTTACACATTGGCAGATGTACTTGAAAAGTACAAGGCTGGCATTACTGCCATACAGGATTAGGAAAAGCTTCACAAAAACACCTAAAGGTGACGCACTGTATTATAGCTGCCATGGCACAAAACATGAGTTTGGTTGCGGATTTGTGATTGGTCGGAGCTTAAAACATCTGGTCTCCAGCTTCACTCCAGTGAATGAAAGACTCGCTGCAATTCGATTAAAAGCAAAATTCTTCAACATCAGCTTAATTTGCGCTCATGCTCCCACTGAAGACAAGGGCGAACAGACCAAAGATATATTTTACGAGAGCTTAGAAGAATCTTATCCTATGGGCAGGGTAACGCCCATGACATTTAAATTATATTATACGATTTTAATGCCAAAATTGGAAAGAAGAATATTTTTGGCCCAGCAGTCGGGAAATTCAGTCTCCAAAGAGAAACATCTGACAATGGTATGAGACTGATAGACTTTGCAGCTGCAAAAACATGGTGGTTAGCAGTACCATATTTAAGCATCTCGATATTCATAAGGGCACCTGGATGTCGCCAGATAAGAGAACAAGAAATCAAATTGATCACCTGGTGATAGATGGAAGACATGCATCGAGCGTCATGGATGTACGATCGTTTCGAGGTGCAAATATTGACTCGGACCACTACCTTGTTGCAGCAAAGGTACCAGATTAAATGTAGCAAATAAATTGCGAACAGATACAACACGGAAGTTGGACATCGGTAAACTGCAATCACAACAGCTAGCCACAGCATATTCCACTCAACTGGCCCAATTGCTTAATCAAAGCACTCCTCGTCCCGATAACATATCAGGACAATGGCAAAACATTGCCAACTCCATGCAAACAGCCTCAAAATCAGTACTTACAGAGACCTCCACCAAGGAATCCATGGTATGACCAGGAGTGTCGTACTGCTACCGAAGAGAAAAATGCGGCATATAGGGCTACTCTACAATAAGTAGTAATGCGTAGCGCACAAGGGTGATATCGGGAGAAAAGGAGAGAAGAGAAAGGTCTTTTCCGTAGCAAAAAGAGAGAAATGGAAAGGGGGGAGTGTGAAAAAATCGAGATGTGTAGAAAGTCCGAAAGTTCTACCAAAGAGTAAAACATAAAACTGATGGCTTTGGTACAGGCGCATCCTCCTGTAGAGACCAGCAAGGTAATTTGGTAACTGATACAGATAGTGTGCTCAGGTTATGGAAAGAAAATTTTCCCAAACTGCTGGTATCCAATACTAAAGAAGACAACGATGATACCACTGATCCAATCCCAGAAGATGGTATTGAATGTATACCGCCCAGTTATGGTGAGGTAAAGACAGCAATAAACCGGCTGGGGGATAATAAGGCAGCAGGAGCCGATAGTCAACCAGCAGAGTTGTTCAACACCGGAGGCGATACGCTGATAAGGTGTATGCATTAGCTAGTTAGGACCATCTGGAAGAAGAACGCGTACCCGACGATTGGAACCTGAGCATCCTGTGTCCCGTCCATAAGAAAGGAGATTAGACTTTATGCTCCAACTATAGGGGCATAAGTCTTCTCCCTATCGCCTACAATATAGTTTCAGGGATATTGTGCGAACGACTAAAACCCATGGTCAATGAAATAATTGGACCCTATCAGTGCGGCTTTAGACCTGGCATATCCACTATTGACCAGATATTTACGTTGAGACAAATTCTGGAAAAGACCCAAGAAATGCCGATTGACACCTTCCATATTTTTATCGATTACAAAACAGCCTTCGACAGCCCTATATTTTCAAAGTTGTTCCAAGCCATGTCTGATTTTGGTATCCCCGTAAAGCTCATCAGGCTTTGTACGATGGCATTAACAGAAACTCGGTCCTCAATTAAAATAGGAAAGAACCTCTCCGAAGAGTTTGTTAACAAAAGAGGTTTCAGACAAGGAGACAGCCTGTCGTGTGATCTCTTCACTGTCCTGTTGGAAAAGGTCATACGAGACGCGAAGGTCAAAAGAAGTGGAACAATATACACGAACAGCCATATGCTACTTGCTTATGTCGACGACATTGACATCATGGGTCGATCGGTAAAGGAAGTAACTGACACCTTTGCAAAAGTCGAAAGGGAATCTGCTAAAGTGGGTCTGGCGGTAAACGGCGAGAAGACCAAGTTGATGGTGTCGACGCGCAATGCGTCCATAGAGATCGGGCCAACTGTTGACGTTGGTTCCTATAATTTTGAGGTAGTAACGGAATTCGTCTACCTCGGCACCGCCGTAAACACAACCAACAACATCAGTTGTGATATACGAAGAAGAATAGTGTTGGCCAACATATGCTACTTCGGTCTGAGTAAGCAGTTTAGGAATAAAGACACAAACAAAAACAACGCTTTACAAAACACTGATGCTACCCGCGCTGATCTATGGTTCCAAAGATCTATGGTTCCAAGCAGACAAGGCAGTGCTTGGTGTGTTTGAGAGAAATATTCTTCGAAAAATCTACGGACCAATCTGCGTTGACGGTGAATATGGACGTCGTATGAACCACGAGCTGTATCTGCTATACAACGACATTAGTATAGATGCAACGATTGCGTTGGCCAGGCCATATCACAAGAATGAGCGATGATGAACCCGCTAAAAAGGCATATAAATATGTGCCACATGGCGGTGCACGCAGGCCTAAGTTTAGATGGAGCAAAAAAGTGGGTAAAGAGATGTAAAGGCGAGGTATTCTAGGAAGCGAAGCAGTAAACAGAGAGAATTGGAGATCTTTTCTTAGTTCGGCCTATGGCACAAATGTTCTGTAATGGGCCAGCTAAGTAAGTTAACCTCAACGAAGATTAAATACCAGATTTTAGGCATTTTGAAAATATCAAGTGGCTGAAACTCTCAAAATACCGAAAATGTGGAGATACCGTTAAAAAGCGTGGACGGATATAGCCTATTTCCAATACTAAACATCCTAGGAGTAACAGAAACTGCCAAATTATAATGCTCTATCATAAATATTGGATTTTGATCTCAACAGACGGACATTGTTGTAACGACTTTAAAATGACTGATAACTTATAGGATAACTTACGTTTCCTATTTGCTGAATATTCCTCTCAAGCGTGCATTAAGTACCAAGAATAGATATATTGGACAACTCTTGTAGGAACCTCAATCACAAAATTTTAACATTTTGACTTAACCGAAGTGAAAGGACTTTTCGAGAATCGTTTTGAAATTTTCACCGAAAGGAGTTTTTATATACCACTTTGTACAACTCCTTCGATTATCACCCCTTACAAAAAAGGAAAATTAGTAGTCCTTATAATCGTGATTACAACATGATATTTTTGTTAGAGGAATCCATTACTTCCCGAAATGTGTGCCTCTGTTTCAAATCTACTGGTATTTTACATAAAATAGTAGTTTTGAGCAATATACTACTTCAGACTCAAAGCATGAAATAGCGCCCCCACAAAAGTCATCCTTGCCAATACCAAAAATGTCAAATTTCATAATTTTTGTTTTATGTCTTCTCTGATTTAAAACTAAAAACTGCAACTGAAACATCCAACCACTGAATGTGAAAACTAAACCCACAACAACAACATAATTCTATCTGTGATGTTCGCTCATTCGAATCAAAAACAACAAAAAGTTGAAACTCAACGAAAATAAAGCAAAAAGAACTCAACGCCAAATGCAGCAGACTTTGGCTGGAAAACAGACAAATATGGCCATCCATGGGAAAACAGAGAGTGAACGAAAAGAAGAGGACAAAACGAATTTCAATGGTTGATGTTCAGCCAAGTTGAAAAATGCTCATATATGGCAAATTAAACAGATTAAGATGAGAATCAGCCAAATCCGCTTCAATAATTATATACGAATTAAGCAACAACAGCAGGAAGACGGCAACAGACGTTGAAGGTGGTAGTGGTGGCATGTGCCATATGTGCAAATCGCAGCAAGCGTAGAGATATATGTTAACGGCCATGGGCAATATCGCTGAGCTGAATGACTACGACAGACTGGCAATGGCGAAAGAAGTTCCGTTTCCTCTTTTCAAATGTGACAACGCTCATTGAGGGAAAACAGCCAACTAACGCGTTTAACAGTTGCCAGCTGCCAACTGTAGCAGTAGGTAGATGTAGTAAAATATTCTTAATTTGCCACATGTTTTTGTTTTTCTACCGCCCATCCACTCGAACACTTTTGTAGATGCTGTAGTAAAAATTTGTTGGCCATTTTTGGAATGGTATTTTTTTTTTTTTTGGTGTGGCAGGTAAATAAGTGCGGTGGCAATAAGTGATGTCGGTGGTAAGGGTGTATTTGTGGCATTCGCAATATCATCGGTATGTTAATGTTCTTTTCGAATCGTAAACTAAAATAAATTATTAAAACATTTATCTTTAAGGCAAAAATTCCAATGACACAAGGTAGGAGAGCTATTGGTGTCTTGCTGGGCTGGCACTGTGGTTTTGAGGAGGTTTCTTGAAGTAAGGTATGCTTAAAATTAATTTTGGTGCCGATATCACAATAAATTTTCAAAATTCGGTTGGGAAAAGGTGAGAATACAAGTAAAGAAGTATGAAGGAAGAGAAACCCAGTTTTTTTTTAATCCAAATTTTTTTAATCCCGATGTCTATAAAATATATATGAAGCTGCTCCCATTTGGAAAAGTTTTGCCATGATTTTTTATCGCCATCCTCACAGAAGAATATTTATCAATTATTGGCCATTACGTTTCGTCGAAAGATGACCACTAGGGTTATGATTTTTTGACCTTCTTTCATAATTATTCAGTTATATATCTGGGGGCATATTCTGTAACTTTTTAACAACTATACTCATTGTTTATTTTACAATAATTTATTTTGTTTGTTTTGTAATTGTTACAAAAATAAAAGAAATTTTAACAACTTTTCAATCGATAAAAGTAACAGAATAGGCCTACTGCCTATAGTGACTTTGTCAAAAAAGCTTATATAGAAAAATGTTCGAATCACCTTATAACAAGTAAAAAAGTATCAGTCGGTTTTGCCGACAGAGATATGCCCTCAGGCTATGTGAATTGAAACTTTCATCTACGGACAGATCGAATGTATTTAAGGTCTCTTTAGAATTTTGTGGCCCTTTTTGATCTTGCCTACAAAAATGTGGATTAGGAATTAACTGCACTAAGACACAAATTATGAACTTTTGTGGGGGAGGTGCCCTTAGGGCGGACCGATATGGGCCATTTTAAAAGTTAAACTAAATTTTGACAAAATATTAGGAGATCCAAATTGGTTTGATATTGATTCAAGTGATATCGTCCTAGAATTTTAGTGACATTTTTTAAATATTGGGAGGAAGTACCGGAAGTTGTGGACCGGTATTGCCCCATGAAACTATGTTTGGATATAATATGGCGAAGACCAAATGTTGGACCAAATCGGTTGAACAGTTCGAGAGTTATCGTGCTCTCCACCCGTCACATATGGTGACATAGGGGTTTTTTACACCTTTCGGGCTGTTTTCTCAAGAAATATGGACTTCCCCCGAAAATCGAAGGAGTAGACAATATAGTCCATATTCGAACCTGATTTATATCTGACAGATATATAAGCATGTGCAAAATATGGATTACATCGGTCACTCCTTTCAAGAGTTATCGTGCGTACAAATTTTCCGAACATTTTCGAACTTTTGTGTGGGAGGTACCGGAAGGAGTGGACCGATATAGCCCATCTTCAAACTTGAACTAAGTTTGAGCAAAATATTACGAAAGCCAAAATTTGAACGGAATCGGTTCATCCGTTCGAGAGTTATCGTGCGCTCCAGCCAGCCAGTCAGACAGACAGACGGACGGACATTGCTAAATCAACTCCAAATTGTCTGAAACGGATTTCGTCCAAACATACTTGGGGTCTAAAACCATTATATCGAAACATTACTCGAAGAGTAAAATCGAGTGTAATCGAGTAGGAAACATTTCTTTATCGGATGAGGTTGTACTGAGGTTTGGATGACGTTGATCGAACAACCTCACCCGAACTACAGAACAACCTCCTCCGAAGTTCCGAACAATATCAACCGAACCTCCGAGCAACCTCATCCGAACCCCCGAACAACCTCACCCGAACTACAGAACAACCTCCTCCGAATTTCCGAACCATCGCATCCGAACCTATGAACAACCCCATCCAAACATCCGAACACCCTCATCCGAACCTCCGAACAACCTCATCTGAACAACAACAATGGTCCAGCTGCAGAATCTCTGCTGAACATCGAAGACAAAGAAAGTCCTTATTGCATTCTATTCCTGCAAGAGCTCCATTGGCAAAAATAGGGGCTGAGATCACAAGCCATACACTCATAATATGTAACCGGGGGTCCTATCTTCTCATAGTGGAGATGTCTGGTGGCAGATAATAATTATAATAATTGTTCCACAAACATCCCAGAAGGTACAAAGGAGACTTCTTCCATATCAATGAGTGCACCCGATACATACTAGCTCAATGATATTGTACCTACAGTTTATCGCCGAATCCGAATGACATTTCCAAGACACCACTTGTAGAGAAGTTTAACATGGCTGAAATACTCAGAAAATGTCGCCAACATTATTGAGGGTTTTTGCCAAAATTGAACATTTGGTGTTGCCTGGCCGGGGAATTAAATCCACGAACTCAGCGTGCAAGGCGGGTGTGCATACCGTTGCACCACGATGGTCTGGCAGATAACGGAAATAACGCACTTCTGCCCAAAATATCAAGAGTGCCAAGTGCTGCGTGAACGAGATCTGGGATTTTAAATTTTTATATATCAGTTGCAAGCTATCCTCGCAGGGTTCCAGGGTCGCAGATTTGTACTTGTAACGTACCCGTTTCATATTTAGGAATATATGACTCTGTCATTACTATCAACTGCCGCAGCACGTAACACCGGTCGGTCGGCATAATGGACAAATTTAACGTCGATGTAATTTATAACAATCTCTTTTTCACCTTAATTCTCATTTACCTCTTGTTACGACCTGAATGTATACTTAAAATGTTCCTCACCGAAGATGTCGAACGAGTAGACGTGTGGGCCATCCGCAATCTCGATACCTAGACACGATTTGATCCTGCTTTTAGCGCGCTTCAAGCTCTTAACAAGCACCTTGCGCACGTTGAGGCAAATTTAAAAAAAAACGGGTCTTAATTGAGAAATGAAACACACATTTTTGATAATCTGTTTTGACATGGTTAACGAGTACAAAATTCTACCTCCCTAGCCAAAATAGCAAAGTCGTATGTTGTTTACTTTTCGTGTAGCACAGTGTTAAAGTTGAACATATTTTTAAAATTTAAGAAACAGGTGAGAAGTATTACATTTTTCTGCTTTAAAACGCCATAAGGTAGTACATAAACCTGGCATTTTCAAAATGGATATTTCAAACAGAGGTAATTCTTAATATTTTAGGTAAAAATTGTTCTGAAAAAGTCTTGTAGAAATGTGTTTAAAAAATTCGTCAAAATGTGTCCAGATTTTGCATAATTTCGAAATGTATTGGAGTATAACAAAAAAGAGTGTCGTGAAGGTCGTGAGATTTTTTTTTTTTGTATTTTTCTCTTAGTGGGCCTACGCTCACAAATTTCAGGTGGAATGTTTTATACTCCCAACGAAGACTTTATACAAAATGTCAGCCATTTAAGTGTGATGTTGAGGCCACAACCTTCAAAATATCGGAAATCGGGAGGTACCGTTCTATGGGGGCTATATGAAGACGTGGACCTATACCGACAAATTTCAGGTGGAAAGTTTTATACCCCCAACGATGACTAAATAACAAATTTCAGTCATTTCGGTGGGATATTGAGGCTACAAATCTTTGTATATATTTCTGCATATGGTTTTGCGTATGCTCATTTTATGCATATATGTCAAAATATGCACGACATGCAACATATGCAAATAATTCTGGGCCTAATTCGTTTTATTTTGTGATAAACCGAGTTTCTGTCTAACCGGATTTTCTCTACGACCATCCTAACCATATATGCATTTGCATAGGATTCCGCTGTCTACAAATGACCTAGCTCACTCCTCTTCGCTCTATCAGTCTAGTTATGCTGGTAAAATAACGGAGTGGCATATCCGAATAGGTATGCGTCTATCCGGATATGCAACTCCGTTGAATGTACCAGTCAGATTATGGAACGGCTTCCTCGGATTCGAGAATGATTTAACCGTTGCCCCCAATTTACTTAATACTGTAACAATGTTGTATTGCTTCAGGGTGTGTAGCTACTTTTCCTCTTATGCTCGCCTACTACCCTGTTAACTTCAAGAGTGAGGCTTCGGGGTTCGTACGACGAAGCTAAACACGCCTACTTGCTAGTCACGTCTTTTATGGTGGGTAATTTATTCTAATTTCGGGTATTCCACCCGCACAACCTGCATTTTCCGGGACAGCATCACAGCTGCAACCACTAGCTGTGATGCTGTCCTGGAAAATGCTCTCAACTACACGAGGATCTAAGGGAACGGACATCGCTCTGAAGTTGTGATTGGTAAATTTTCTGAACCCCTGCCAATCAACTTTTCCATGGTTCAGAAGTTACGATGGTCAGAGGTTGGTGCCCGCAGCGTATTTTAAAGCTTTTTTGCCATTATCTCAGGTTAAAATTCTACCGTCGTAGTAAGACAACCTGTTGTAAAGAATTCAAAATGATCCGAGACATGTCATTAAACGGTACTTATGCAAATTTTATGTAGGGGTATCGAAGAAGTGATAGATAGATATCTTATTTTCATACCTTAAAGATCTGTTACCCAGCCCAAAATAATTATAACTTACCCCAGTCATTATTTCCTCGAATTCACCGTAGATTATTACTTCGTAATCTAAACGCAATATTTTCCCCGCAACCACAGAAACAATTTTAAAAATTGCCAAAACTATTTGAAGCATTTTTGGTAAATGTCATTAAAATTTAGTGGGAGAGCTTGGAGGTATTTTATGCTTCCTCTGTCCCGCAACTCGTAATTTTCTAAATAAATGAAAATATATTTTCTGAACTGTAATACCAAAAACAATGCAAACTATTTACGGTAAAATGGAAACCTAGAGAGAAAACACAAAGCTTTAGCTCCACCAACCAGCTTCACTGGTAGATGAAAACTCCAACAACAGCAACAACAAAATACCATTGATAAAAAATGATTTTAATTAAACAACAAGCAAATGTTTCACTTCCGCTTCAATAAAGTGACAAGCGACCGCAGACACAGCAGCCAACAGTGCCACCGGCATTACCATAACCCACCCGGTACACCATCATTGGGGAATTCAGGCAGAAGCCATTCTTGGCATAGCTCTAACACCACTCTAAAACCCCAATGTGAAATGTGTTGCAAAGGTTTTTCGGTATATCGACAAAATGGCATTCATAGTAGAGAGTGTTAGAAATTCTAAAGTATCCCCCCATACCATTGCTATCGAAAACGATATCGTTTTCGAATGTTTCTCGAGAGTTTTGCGGATATTTTGTTCGAGAACGACACACGAGAATGAATTAAAAACGATTCACTCGTCGCTCAGTTTGTGGCAGGAAATCCTTCGATTTCGAATATCGTTAATAATATTATTAGCGAATGAATGACGATAGTTTTACGATAGTGGCGAAAAACATTTTTTGTGGAGTTTCTTGATGTTTCTGTTATGTACCTTTTCCGTTTTTATTTCTTTATGTTTGCGACGCGATATTTAACTGTTGATAAACATTGTTGTCTTGTGTTTGGCAACCTACCCATATGTTGTCTTTATCAACACTTATTGTCTATATTATACGTAGCATTTATATCGAAATTATTTGAAAAAAGCAAATGGGAATTTTTTACAAACAACGTAAATTTTTTTTTGAAACAAAAAAATTTTCAAAGTAAAAAATGTTTCTCGAAACAATTTTTCTTGTGAAGAAAAAACATTCGCTAAATGTTCGAAAACGATATCGTTTTTAAACTTTTGACGAACAAAAGAACAACGTGCTTGTGTACACCCGAAAAACATTTGCCAATCCTTCGAATGTGATATCGTTTTCGAATGTTGTGCCGAACATTCGAATAATATCCGCACTTGGTATGGGGGGATGGAACTACTTTGCTAATACAAGTGTGTGTGTGTTTGAGTGAATTTGTGTGCCAGCCGCGTTGTGTGTAGTATTCATTTATTCCCGTATACCTAGAGTTGTATGTGGGACATAATCCCTAATCCTGGCATGATGGCGTATACTAAAAGTCGTCTGATAAACTATGTTTCAACTAGTGCTCGCATTATGCTGGTCATTGTGTGTATTCATATGTGTGTGTGAGTATATTGTATGTGGTTTTGTTGCTCTATGCGGTTGCGGCCATTGTGGCCCGCTGACAAATTTACTGTCTACCACTTTATGTTGCCCTCAAATTGTGCGTGTCTACCACCATTCACTACAACAAGCACCAAACACATCATCTAAACATTAGGTGTCATAATGCCGCCAGGCCTTCAATTCAATACCAAATACTTGTGAAAAGGGAGAGCATTTATATGATTTTTGTCAGACATTCATGTAGAAGTTGTTTGACAGACACTAAGCAGAAGCTAATCTTCTTTGAGGCCATTTGGTATTTAGGACGAGACTATTTAATTTCTTTATCTCCAAATTTTGGTCTTCCTAATCGCCTTAAATCGTTAATTTGGAAACTAGAAGATCTTTGGGTCATCTCTGTGTCGGTTATTATGACTTACTTAGAGGTAGTTTACACTATCTATCAATGTCATATGACACGAAATAAAAACATTCCATATTTACCCACGGAGGAAATGTAGAAACGTAGTTTTTTAACATTTTTGCTGGTGTGGATGCGCAGAGTAAATGGCGTAAGGAAAATCTCCAATATTACACATATTAGCGAATATATAACGATGGAAAATTTCATGTCAAATGACATTTACATATAGTGTAAACTACCCCTTACTTAGCTGGCCCATTACAGAACATTTGTTCCATAGGCCAAACTAAGAAAAGATCTCCATTTCTCTCCATTTGTTGCTTCGCACTCTGGAATACCGCGCCTTTTCATCTCATCATCCACTTGTTTGCGCCATCTATTCCTTGGCCTGCCAATTCTGCGTGCCCCGCAAGCGGTCCGTATTTATACGCCTTTTTAAGCGGGTTCATCATCGCTCATTCTTATGATATGGCCTAGCCAACGCAATCGCTGCTTCTCGATACGTTTAACAATATTGATGTCGTTGTATAGCAGATACAGCTCGTGGTTCATGCGACGTCGATATTCACCGTCAACGCAGATTGGTCCGTAGATCTTTCGAAGAATTTTTCTCTCAAACACACCAAGCACTGCCATGTCTGCTTGCGCAAGTACCATGGCTTCGGAGCCATACATCAGCACGGGTAGTATCAGTCTTTTGTAGAGCGTTATTTTTGTTTGACGAGATGTGGCTTTGTTTTAAACTGCTTACTTAAACCAATGTAGCATCTGTTGGCCAATACAATTCTTCTTTTTATTTCACAACTGATGTCGTTTGTTGTGTTTACGGACGAAGTCTTTTACTACCTCAGACTACTAGACGAAGTGTTTTACTACCTCAATATTATAGGAACCAACTTCCACAGTCGGTCAGAGCTCAATGGACGCATTGCGCGTCGACACCATCAACTTGGTCTTCTCACCGTTTACCGTCAGACCCACTTTAGCAGATTCTCCTTCGACCTTCATAAAGGTATCAGTTACTTCTTTTACTGATCAGCCCATGATGTCATCAGCATAAGCAAGTAACATGTGACTATTGGTGTAGATTGTGCCACTTCTTTTGACGTTTGCCTATCGTATAACCTCTTGTAGACGGGGCACAGGACACTCAGGTTCCAATCGTCGGGTACGCGTTCTTCCCGCCAGATGGTGCTAACTAGCTGATGAATACACCTTATCAGCGTGTCGCCTCCGGTTTTGAACAGCTCGGCTGGCAAGCCATCGGCTCCTGCTGCCTTATTATTCTTCAGCCGATTTATTGCTGTCTTTACCTCATCTTGGCTAGGCGGTATACATTCAAAACCATCTTCTGGGATTGGGACTGTGGTATCTTCGTCATCTTCGCTGCTATTGGATACTAACAGTTTTGAAAAGTGTTCTTTCCACATCCTGAGTACACTATATGTATCAGTTACCTAATTACCTTGCTGGTCTATACAGGAGGATGTGCCTGTACCAAAGCCATCAGTTTGATGCTTGACTCTTTGGTAGAATTTTCGGACTTCATTCTGGCTCCTGTACATCTCGATTTTTTTGCATTCCCGCTTTTCCATCTCTCTCTTTTTCCTGCGGAAAAGAGGTTTCTCCTCTCTCTTTTTCTCCCTGTATCTCTCTCGTGCGCTACGTGTTGCTACTGATTGTAAAGTAGCCTTATATGCCGCATTTTTCTCTTCGGTGGCCGCACGATACTCCTGATCATACCATGGATACCTTGGTGGAGGTCTCTGGTATCCAAGTATGGATTTTTCGGCTGTTTGCATGGAGTGGGCAATACTTTGAAATTGCGCTGATATGTTATCGGGATGGGGAGTGTTTTGATTAAGCAATTGGGCTAGTTGAGTGGAATATGCTGTGGCTATCTGTTGTGTTTGCAGCCTATGGATGTCCAACTTCCGCGTTGTGTCTGTTCGTGCTTTATTTCCAACGTTTAGACGGGTACGTACCTTTTCTGCAACAAGGTAGTGTTCCGAATCAATGTTTGCGCCTCGGAACGATCGTACATCCAACACGCTGGATGAATGTCTTCCATCTATCACAACATGATCAATTTGATTACTTGTTCTTTGATCTGGAGACAGCCAGGTGCCCTTATGAATATCGAGATGATTAAATCTGGTACTGCTAACTACCATGTTTTTTGCAGCTGCAAAGTCTATCAGCCTCATACCATTGTCAGATGTTTCACTGTGGAGACTGAATTTCCCGACTGTTGGGCCAAAGATATTCTCCTTTCCAATTTTGGCATTAAAATCGCCTAGAATGATTTTAATGTCATGGGCAGGGCAACGGTCATATGTTTCTTCTAAGCGCTCGTAAAATATATCTTTGGTCTTTTCGTCCCTTTCTGCAGTGGGAGCATGAGTGCAAATAAAGCTGATGTTGAAGAACTTAACTTTTATTCGAATTGCAGCAAGTCTTTCATTTACTGGGGTGAAGCTTGATACCAGATGTTTTAGCCTCCGACTAACTACGAATCCGCAACCAAACTCATGCTTTACGTCATGGCAGCTATAGTACAGTGCGTCACCTTTAGGTGTTGTTGTGACGCCTTTCCCAATCCATGGTGTTTCCTGTATGGCAGTAATGTCAGCCTTGTACTTTTCAAGTACATCTGCCAATGCGTAAACTGCACCTTCTCTATAAAGAGTGCGAACATTCCAGGTGCAGATTCGCAGATCATGGTCCTTAAAACGTTTGCGGGGTTCGTCAACTTCAGAGGGGTTTGTTTTTCTTTTCTTTCTTTTTTTCATAGTAGGCTGTTTTTTCAAGGGGAGGGTTGCTAACCCGACGCCCAAACCCAAGTGTTTAACGCTATTATGGGTGAACGCGCCGCGCCGCACATGTTCGCTCACTACCTTTAACGGGTGTTAAAGGCAGTTCCCCAGGTGACAACACGGGGAGGTCAGTGTCCACTTGAGATGAAAGACGGACCAAGATAAATCCTGGGCTTTACATGTTAAAACCGGTCAGGACCGTTCCTTGGTATCTTCCATCCCTTACGTCACCCACCGGGTTCAGCTAGTATATTATATTTTATACTTTACAGTTTATGTTTTAACCCACATCCGTACTTGAAGAAGAAGCATTATCTCATTTGTAAACATAAAAAAATAAATAAGCAAATAAACATTGTAACAAATGTCACAGTTCTCCCTATTCCACAAAAAAATGTGCTACTGAATCCACCAACTTAAAGATCCCCCTCCAAACCAAATTACCCACTGATTAGAGTTGAATGAATGTCAAAAATCTTAATCAGCTAAAGTAAAGAGCAATTATGTGGCAGGAATATTTAAGAGGAAGTGACACAAGTGTGATGACTGTCATAAGGAAATCAAAAAAATCGGTTAAATGCTACACAAACCGCCCGCATTTGTTGTTCATTGTCAAGTTAGCATGGCCTCCTAAGCCTTTTGTTTAACAATCCCAAGGTTTTTGTACAACCAACCAACAATTGCCAACGAGGCCGTTATCCGTTATGCCTTACGGCATAATGGAGTAACTCGTACATAACTTCAAGCCAAATATATACATACCTACATACTAAATATTACAGAAGGAAAAACATGTGCGTTTTTACGCACTACAATGCCGAACACAATCTGGTCCTTGAATTTAAGGCTGAAAGGCTTGTAAGCCATTTCATGGATATTTCATTTGAAAACTTTCCCTCTCTTTTGGTGTAGAAAAACAGCCGAACACACATAGCCTCCCATTACACGCATATATTAATATAAAACAATTGTTTGGTGTGTTTATGTAGGTACATTGAAAGGGATTTGAATGAACGTATTCAGAAAAAAAGAGTTGTGCGACATATACATATTGTATGTCCTGCGTCCTCAGCCTGCATGAAATGTCAGATCTGCAACTTCATTTAATTGAAATTTCATCGCGGCAATAACAATTCTAACAACAAAGCTCACATTTGATACATGAATTGTCGTACAGCACATGTGTGTCCGTAGTCCACACTTCGTAAAGATATCAAATGTGTAGATATACAGCATTCGGTGTGGCAATTATGATAGGAGAAAGATAAAATCTTGGTAATGGGTAAAATGAATGATTTGTTTATGATTCAGAGCCGATCTCCAATGAGAACCACGCGAAAACATTGACTTAGGACTGTAATATTTTTGTTAGAGTATTTTAAAGTTATTGTTATTCATTGACATATAATATTCCCAGCGTATAATTCTATCTAGGGGAAGGTAATACTTCACGAGGTATTAGACTCGAAATTACCAATTGTTTAGAACCACTCTTTCATTTACAGTAGAATCGCGATAATTCTAATGTATTCGACCCATGAGCGTGGATTTTTAAAGAATATTTTTGAGGGACTATTCGACTGATAAACGTGGATTTTTAAAGTATATTTTTGAGGGACTATTCCACTGATAAACCTGATAAGAATATTTTTTGGGGAACCATTCGGCTCAAAAACGTGGATTTTAAAAGAATATTTTTGGTGAACCATTCAATTCATAAACGTGGATTTTTAAAGAATATTGTTTTGGGATCCATTCGATTCAAAAACATGGATTTTTAAAGAGAATTTTTTGGGGAACCATTCGACTCATAAACGTGGATTTTTAAAGAATCTTGTTTTGGGATCCATTCGACTCAAAAACATGGATTTTTAAAGAGAATTTTTTGGGGAACCTTTCGACTCATAAACGTGAATTTTTAAAGAATATTTTTTGCGGAACCATTCGACTCATAAACGCGGATATTAAAGAATATTTGTGGGGGAACCATTCGACTCAAACCGTGAATGTTTAAAGAATATTTTTTGGAGAACCATTCGACTCATATACGTGGATTTTTTAAGAATATTTGTTGGGGAACCATGCGGCTCACAAACGTGGACTTCTAAAGGATATTTTTTGGGGACTATTCGAGTCTTAAACGTGGATTTTTAAAGAATATGTTTTGGGGACTATTCGAGTCTTAAACGTAGATTTTTAAAGAATATTTTTGGGGGCCTATTCGAGTCTTAAAGGTGGATTTTTAAAGAATATTTTTTGGGGAACTATCCGACTTAAAAACGTGAATTTTTAAAGAATATTTTTTGAGGGACTATTCGAGTCATAAACGTGAATTTTTATAGAATATTTTTGGTCGACTATTCGACTGATAAACGTGGATTTTTAAAGTATATTTTTGGGGGACTATTCTACTGATAAACGTGGATTTTTAAAGTATATTTTTGGGGGACTATTCTACTGATAAACGTGGATTTTTAAAGTATATTTTTGGGGGACTATTCTACTGATAAACGTGGATTTTTAAAGTATATTTTTGGGGGACTATTCTACTGATAAACGTGGATTTTTAAAGTATATTTTTGGGGGACTATTCTACTGATAAACGTGGATTTTTAAAGTATATTTTTGGGGGACTATTCTACTGATAAACGTGGATTTTTAAAGTATATTTTTGGGAGACTATTCTACTGATAAACGTGGATTTTTAAAGTATATTTTTGGGGGACTATTCTACTGATAAACGTGGATTTTTAAAGTATATTTTTGGGGGACTATTCTACTGATAAACGTGGATTTTTAAAGTATATTTTTGGGGGACTATTCTACTGATAAACGTGGATTTTTAAAGTATATTTTTGGGGGACTATTCCACTGATAAACTTGATAAGAATATTTTTTGAGCAACCATTCGACTCATAAACGCGGATTTTTAAATAAATTTTTTGAGAACCATTCGACTCATAAACGTGTACTTTTAAAGAATATTATTTGGGGAACCATTCGACTCAAAAACGTGGATTTTTAAAGAGAATTTCTTAGGAAACCTTTCGACTAAAAAAACATGGATTTTTAAAGAGCATTTTTTGGGGAACCGTTCGACTCATAAACGTGAATTTTTAAAGAATATTTTTGGCGGAACCATTCGACTCATAAACGCGGATTTTAATGAATATTTGTTGGGGAACCATTCGACTCAAAACGTTGGTGCTTAATGAATATTTGTTCGGGAACCAATCGACTCAAAACGTGGATATTTAAAGAATATTTTTTGGAGAACCATTCGACTCATAAATGCGGATTTTTAAAGAATATTTGTTGGGGAACCATGCGACTCAAAACGTGGATTTTTAAAAAATGTTTTTGGGGAACCATTCGACTCACAAACGTGGACTTTTAAAGAATATTTTTGGGGACTATTCGAGTCTTAAACGTGGATTTTTAAAGAATATTTTTGGGGGTCTATTCGAGACTTAAAGGTGAATTTTTAAAGAATATTTTTTGGGGGACTATTCGATTCATAAACGTGAATTTTTATAGAATATTTTTTGGGGGACTATTGAACTCATAAAAGTGGATTTAAAAAAAATTCTAACATTATTTGACCCATAAGCGTGGATTTTTAAAGAATATTTTTGAGGGACTATTCGACTGATGAACGTGGATTTTTAAAGAATATTTTTGGTGGACTATTCGACTGAGAGACGTGGATTTTTAAAGTATATTTTTGGGGGGCTATTTCACAGATAAACGTGTATTTGTAAAGTATTTTTTTGGGGGACTATTCCACTGATAAACCTTATAAGAATATTTTTTGGGGAACCATTCGACCCAAAAACATGGATTTTTAAAGAGCATTTTTTGGGGAACCATTCGACTCATAAACGTGAATTTTTAAAGAATATTTTTTTGCGGAACCATTCGACTCATAAAAGCGGATTTTTAAAGAATATTTGTTGGGGAACCTTACTTACTTACTTGCTTACTTAGCTGGCCCATTACAGAACATTTGTTCCATAGACCGAACTACGAAAAGATCTCCAATTCTCTATTTGTTGCTTCGCACTCTGGAATACCGCGCCTTGTCATCTCTTCATCCACTTGTTTGCGCCATCTATTATTTGGCCTGCCAATTCTGCGTGCGCCGCCAAGCAGCTCATATTTATACGCCTTTTTAGCGGGTTCATCATCGCTCATTCTTATGATATGGCCTAGCCAAGGCAATCGTTGCATCTCAATAAGTTTAACTATATTGATGTCATTGCATAGCAGATACTGCTTGGGGTTCATGCGACGTCGATATTCACCGTCAATGCAGATTGGTCCGTAGATATTTCGATGAATTTTTCTCTCAAACACACCAAGCACTGGCTTATATGCTTGCACAAGTACCCAGGCTTCGGAACCATACATCAGCACGGGTAGTATCAGTGTTTTGTAAAGCGTTATTTTTGTTTGACGAGATGTGGCTTTGTTATACCCTACACCACTATGTGGGGAGGGTATTATAAGTTGGTTTTGGCCAAAAAGTTTGTAACGCATCGAAATAATGGTCGTAGACCCATACTTATATATATCAAAATGAATGCCTCGACGAGCTGAGTCGATCTGGCTATGTGTGTCCGTCCGTCAGTCCGTCCGTCCGTCCGTCTGTCCGTCTGTCCATCTAAACCTTGTAATCACGCTACAGGCCGCAATTTTGATCGGATCGTCACGAAATTTTGGATGTTGATGGGGGTCCCGGAGGGGAAGAAGCCTATTGATTTTGGTGATGGTCGGATAATATTTAGGGGTCGGAAAGGGCAAAAAACGTAGGTGGGTAAAAAGACAACGTTTTTTTCCAAAGCCAATATCTCAGCTTCTATATGGGGTATACCAAAAGCAAAACGTGACAATGAAAGCAGAAAATATCACCTTTCTAATGATGTAAAGTAGGTGCTCGTAGGTGATCAAACAACGTAGGTGATATCGCAATAGTAGCAAATAAAACCTCAATTTTCATTTTTGCGATTTTAATTATATTGACAAATATCACAGCTTTGGTTAAAAATTTTCCAAAAGCAAAGCCTGACTATGAAAGTAGAAGATCCCGTCTTTACAATGATGCAAACTAGGTCAGCGTAGGTAACCAAATAACGGAGATATCGCAATAGTCGGTAATACATCCCATTTCTCTATTTTTTTGGAAATCACGCTACAAGTCGCAATATTGATCGGATCGTCACGAAGATTGCAGGGTTAACAGGGGTCTCACAGACGAAGAAGCATATTGATTTTGGTGATGGTCGGATAATATTTAGGGGTCGGAATGGGCAAACACTTATTTGGAGAAAATTCAACATTTTATTTCAAAGCCAATATCTCTGTTTCTTTAAGAGGTATATCAAAAGCAAAACCTGGCAAAGAAAGTAGAAAATATCAACTTTACAACTGTGTAAAGCAGGTTGTCGTAGGTGGTCAAATAGCAAAGATATGGCAATAGCCGATAACGCATCCCATTTTCCGATTTTTTGTAATCACGCTACAGGTCGCAATTTTGATCGGATGGTCACGAAATTTTGGGGGTTAATGGGGGTCCCAAAAAGAAAGAAGCCTATTGATTTTGATGATGGTCGGATAATATTCAGGGGTCGGAATAGGCAAACACTTATTTGGAGAAAGGTCAACGTTTTATTTCAAAGCTAATATCTCTGTTTCTTTAAGAGGTATATCAAAAGCAAAACCTGGCAAAGAAAGTAGAAAATATCACCTTTTCAACGATGTAAATTAGGTTGTCATAGGTGGTCAAATAGCAGAGATATGGCAATAGTCGATAATGCATCCCATTTCCGATTTTTTTGTAATCACGCCACAGGTCGCAATTTTGATCGGATCGTCACGAAAGTTTAGGGGTTAGTGGGGGTCCCACAGAAGAAGAAGCCTACTGATTTTAATGATGGTCGGATAATATTCAAGGGTCGGAATGGGCAAAAACTTATTTGGAGAAAAGGTCTACGTTTTATTTCAAAGCCAATATCTCTGTTTCTTTAAGAGGTATATCAAAAGCAAAACCTGGCAAGGAAAGTAGAAAATATCACCTTTACAACGATGTAAGGTAGGTTGTCGTAGCTGCTCAAACAACAGAGATATCGCAATAGTCGGTAATGCATCCAATTTTCCGATTTGTTTGTAATCACGCTACAGGTCGCAATTTGAATCGGATCGTCACGAATTGATTTTGGTGATAGCCGGATAATATTTAGGGGTAGGAATGGGGAAATACTCATTTGGAGACAAATTCAAAGTTTTATTCTTTGTGAATATATTGGCTTCTAGTAGGGGTATTCCAACGACAAAGCCTGTCAATGGAAGAAGAAAATATTACCTTTACATTGGTGTAAAGCAGGTTGGCAAAGTTGGTCAAACAAGGGTGATACCACAATAGTCGGCAATGCATCCAATTCTTCCATTTTTTTGCAATCAAGCTACAGGTCGTAATTTTGATTGGATGGTCACGAAATTTTGTTTGCTTATGGGGGTCCCAGAGACAAAGAGGCATATTATTTTTTGTGGTAGTCGGTTTATATTCCCTAAAAGAAATGTTTACCAGTGAAAAGCTTATGCACAGGGGTAGTGGTGTAGGGTATCACATGGTCGGCCACGTCCCGACTATAGCCTTTGCTCACTTGTTTTTAAACTGCTTACTTAAGCCAAAGTAGCATCTGTTGGCCAATACAATTCATCTTTTTATTTCACAACTGATGTCGATAGTTGTGTTTACGGCGGTGCCGAGGTAGACGAAGTCTTTTACTACCTCAAAATTATAGGAACCAACTTCAAAAGTTGGTCTGATCTCAATGGTCGACACCATCAACTTGGTTTATCCGCCGTTTATCGCCAGACCCACTTTAGCAGATTCACGAGAGGCTGTATCCTTGCCTGATCACACAAGAGGCTGTCTCCTTGCCTGAAACCTCTTTTGTTACAAAATTCTTCGGAGAGGTTCTTTCCTATTTTAACTGAGGATCTCGTGTCAGTTAAAGTCATTTTAGAAAGCCGAATGAGCTTTGCGGGGATACCAAATTCAGACATGGCCTGGAATAGCTTTGAACGTAGTGGGCTGTCGAAGGCTGCTTTATAATCGACAAAGAGATGGTAGGTGTCGATCTGCATCTCTTGGGTCTTCTCCAGGATTTGTCAACGGTGGACTTGCCAGGTCTAAAGCCGTATTGGTATGGCCCAATTATCTCATTGACCATAGGCTTTTTCGTTCGCACAATATCCCTGACACGATCTTGTAGGCAATCGGGTGTAGACTTATGCCCCTATAGTTAGAGCATACAGTCTTATCTTCTTTCTTATTGAAGGGGCACAGGATACACAGGTTCCACAGGATACTCAGGTTCCAGTCGTCAGGCTTCACTCGTTCTTCCTGCCTGATGGTGCTAACTACCTGGTGAAATACAAGGCAGCAGGAGCCGATGGTCTTGGACCAGCC